>NW_010543788.1:0-1545 GCF_000687285.1 Phaethon lepturus
CTTAGTTGCCGGCTGGGGTTAAAACACGACAGTGAGCCAGATGATAACATTGCAGTTATTATTATTGCAGGCAAGTGCAAGAAAGACCATGAATGAGAAAGCAAACAAGAATTTAAGTTATCTCTAAGAAATAGAAGAAAAACATATGAGAATTATTGAAAAATGCTTTGCAGTTAGGAAGAATTTACATTAATGATTATCTGTAGAAGTAATTAAACATTTCTGATAGACTGTTCTGCAAGTTTTCAGGGGGCTGAAAATATGACTATATAATGTGTAATTAAACACAGTTCTGAAACTTTAATTGTAGACAAAAAGAAACTGTCAGTTCTAAAGAAGGTTTAATAGAGAAACAATGACTACAGAAGGAATCACTAATTTATTTTCTGAATGTTATTTTTGCTTAATATGCAGAGCAGGTCAAGGTATTCATATGAAAATTGTTGAACAGATGTAGAAATCAAGTTACTGAAAAGTTTCCAGGACTGGACTTTGGAGGAATCATGAGGTAGTTGGGGGTTTTTTGTTTGTTTGTTTGTATTTGTGTTTTAAGGACTTGCTCAAAGAATGAACACAGACACTACTAAAAATCTGACTATGTTAAAGATTTCAGGTCCACTTTTCTATTAAAATGACTCCTTTTTGCTCACTGATAAGAAAATAAGAATTCTATGGAAGCATCAAGTACAACAAAAGATGTTACTATTATGAACAACGAAAGTAAACATAGGATTTTTTGAATGGTCTAAGTTTGATTCACATTACATTTCAACTTTTATTGCCTGTATTTTTAATGCAATGCTGATTTTTCTATTAATGATAATACAATTGCTTTGTAAAAGTTGTTGGGAGAAGCTGAAGAGGTATATTAGCTTGTACCATAAAAGAAGTGGGGAAAGCAAAGAAGAAAATTTAGGATTATGAAATAAATGCAACAGACATTTTTAATACTGCAACAAAACTCAATGAGATATACAACAAAAGGAAGTTTAGACTTCAGAATAAATGTCTTGTGATGAAAGTAGACACCTTTCATTTATTTGAGGAAAATAAAAGTAGAACAGAAGTCAAAAAGAGAAATAGAAGAATCACAGCCCTGGACTTCAGGAGAACAGATTTCAGCTTGTTCAGGTATCTGCTTCCAGGAAGAGTGCCCTAGAAGGCAAAGGGGCCCAGGACAGCCGGATGGTCTTCAAGGACAACCTTCTCAAAGCACAGCAAATGTCCATTCCAACATGCAAGAAGTTGAGCAAGAGTGGAAGGCCACTATGGATGAAAAGGGAATTTGTGACTAAGGGGAAAGCAGCAGATGTCATCATAGAATCATAGAATCTTTGGGTTTGAAGGGACCTTTAAAGGTCATCTAGTCCAACCCTCCTGCAATGAGCAGGGACATCTTCAACTAGATCAGGTTGCTCAGAGCCCTGTCCAACCTGACCTTGAATGTTCCCAGGGATGGGGCATCTACCACCTCTCTGGGCAACCTGGGTTGGGGTTTCACCACCCTCAGTGTTAAAAATTTCTTCCTTATATCTAGTCCAAATC
>NW_010543789.1:0-5913 GCF_000687285.1 Phaethon lepturus
CGCAATCGAGGTGGTAATGTATTTTTTATGGGAAGAGAGAAGTACTAATAGCCAGGGAGGGAGTAGGGGGGAGATCTGTGCAATTTTCGTTGAAAAGATAGCCGGCATTTTCAAAAAACAAATACTGTATGTTCGGTTTAGCTTCTTTAGCGGCTTACATGTTATAGGAATATTTGCTGGTGATGAAAACGCCGTGGAGCCAATCAAACCGCACTGCTATACAGCCTGCCACGCGTGGAGCCCGGCGTTTAAAACAACCCTTATGCATTATTCATTAAAGAGTTGATGTTTATGCAAATCACAGAAGCATGAGCGCACCTGGCCGTCATGGGTTAATAACAACAACTACAACAAAACCAATACCAATAATAATAATAATTAAAAAATACTCCTGCAGCCTCTCCCCGAGCAAACAAGCAAGCTCTGTGCCATCCCCAGAATCTATATAATCAATGATGATGCTCCTTCATTAAATGCCTCAAAGAATTGCCATCCTTACCTGGTTAGCTTTGTAGGGGCCTCAGATTTTCTGGATGAAATAACTGTCTGTGCGTGCAACCAGTAAAACTGAACTGAAAAGCTGGTTAAGGGCACTTAATGCAAAGCCACTCACTGAATATTCATATGATGCTTGTGTTTATGCAAATTAAAGCAAAAGAAAGCCCAAGGGGATTGGTTGCCATGGCCCACAAACACTGTGTACATCAGAAAAATAGAGAATAGTGGCAAATAAACCTTGACGATCATAGATGGGAAGCAGAACGAGGAGTATAGTAAAATATTAAGAGTCTTACAGGAGTTACACGTTTTAAGAGCTTTATTTCATCATATGATTTTTAGGTCTATCAGGTAATTTTCTACAACGTACTAATCTGTAATTATCATCATCCTACAAGACAGTATCACTAATGTTTGTCAGCTTTATTTATTCTGTAACTGTGTAAGCAGAGTCCTTAAGTATATCAAGTAGGTGCAAAACTAATTACAACAAAAATTATAGTGTAATACATTAGGAACAAAACCCATAGGCTTGTGTTACACTTTATTAAGTCTTTCTTGCAAGGCTGTCTTCTCAAGCAAAAGGAAAGAGAAAAGTGGAGTGTGCCAGTGGGAGCCTGCTAGAAATAAAATTTAGCTCCTTGCTATCTCAATTTTGTTGTGTAGCTGATTCATTCCAGATGCAGGCTCCTATGTGGTACAGCTAATATTATTGTTGCACTGGGCTTTTTCTCAGCCTAAAGTAAATTTGAAAAGACCGTGCTTTCCTACGACTGAAAACCTAAATACGTGTGAAATTTTTGTAAAATGCTATTTCTCAAATCAGGTTCAAATATAGCAATCCAAGTTCTTAATATGATAATCACCAAAACTGATAATGTTTTTTTTACAATGAGATATTTCAAAATCAGAATGGTATAGTATATCAGAATTGCAATTTCCTTGATAAACAATAATATATATATAAAAATAGAAATCCTATTCCCTATTCTATGTGTTATATTATATTTTAGCCTTTTCCATTTATTTCCATCAACAAATTACACTGTCAAGAAGGTTTCCATTTCTAGATAACTATTTATTAATAGTGCCATTGTTATCCAAGTTTTAAGAAGGATCAGATGAAACCACCTCATACAAGATATTTGAATTATGGATCAATAGGTACGTCTGGCTGTTCAGTTTTGTGTGTTTTCCACTGACATCTATTGGTTGCTGTCAGCAGGTAGCTCTTCAGCTGGAAAAAAACCCAACAACCACCAAAACAAAACCCCAAGAGACACTGCTTCTCTATGAGCACACGTGAGCAGGGATCATCGCTTTGTAGGAATCTGATGGGGTCTCCTTCCTGCTAAGAGGAGCTGAGATCAAATGCACGTTGTCAGAAAGTGGAGTGATGGCCCCGCTGCAGGAAATCAAGGTTGGCCCTTGGTTTTATCACAGCGAAAACCCCATGGCCAGTTCTGTTTGTGAAGGTCATCCCATTCCCTCGTGTTTCCACTAGCCTTAGAGGGGACAGGGGAATTTGCCATGCCACTTTATGGCTTCTGAGTTGATACCGTTGCTTGTCATGAGACTCAGGGCCATGCTGTAAGGCCACCGGCTGCAAGGTGCCAGTGGGTATGTCACGTTGGTACCTGAACGAGGGCAAAGAGACTCTTCGGACATGGAATGCCAAGTCCCATTTGGGTGGCAGAAGGTACAAAGCAGAGGGCCCCAACAGGCAGGAACAGGCGGCTCAGAGCAGACAAAGGAACCAGGGTGACCTGCGTGGGTGAAATGAGTTCCTGGGGGGGCACCCCTCAAGGCAAGAAACCTAACCATCTTTCTCTCTCATAGGAGAGAAAAAGCGAGGTGCCACACAGCCTGAGAGAAAAGCTGTGTCCTGAAAGATGAACTTTCCAAAAGGTCAAAAAAATCTGGAGGAGTAGAAATGTGCTTATTTATATTTAATAATTTGTCTTGACTTATGTGAAGGATAATCATGCTTAAAGATCCTTGGAAAGCCTATGTATCTTATAGCCTCAACTTTACAACAGATAGCTAGGCAGTTAAAGGGAAGATGCAGAGTGCTCACCTATTTGCGAGTGTCTGGGGCCTCAACTTAAAGGAAGAAAAAGAAAGGTATCTGGGGACACGGGCATTTAGTTGCAAGGGCAGAAGGCAGGGATGGAGACCAGAAGGCCAGGAGAAGAAGCAGTCCTGCATTCACTCTTGTACACAGACAAGGCTTATGCCTGGAATGGGGGTCTCATGAGCAGTTGAGTAATAAATATCCAACAGGAGATTAATCACCTGGTGAATATAACTATATGTATTTAAAAGAAAAGGGGAGAGCAAACACATGCTGATCTCCTCTGCAACGACCATAGAAAAAAATTTATGCAACACAAGGGCTTTTCTATTTTCAAGGCAGGCATACACTACTGAGAGGGGGGGACCTTCAAATTATTCCACGAAGATTTTTGGAAAGTTCATGAAGATCTAATAGGACTCAAGTGCTTCCAAGTTTTTCCATTTCTTCTGAAGAGAAGTAAGTCTAAAAAAGTTCTTGTCTTCAGAGAAGAGATGTTTTCCCAGGGTGGACACAGTGCCAGCTGCGACATCATAAATATTCAGCCACTGACTGAGCTGGATGTGCATGTGAACGTTGATGCAATGATTTGGCACACCAGCATCTCATTCATAAGATACATGGGCATGCAAATAAGCAGGCATATTTAGGAGGCGGAAATAAGCAGAATATGAAGAAATTGCGAGGGGCCTTAATCAGCTTTGTTTACTTCGGAAGGATCGCAGTTAACATCGCTCCTGGAAGATTCAGTGGGGTGGGATCAGCTGTGGGTGAAGAAGGTTGAGCTGCTGTTGGCTTTTCCAGCAGTCTTTAGTCTTATTCTCACGTACTTACATGCATTTATTTCTAAAACTTGGCGCAATGTGATTCAGAATGTGCTAGGGAGCTAACTATTCTTTTTTTCCTCTCTTTTTTCTTCTTTTTTCCAAAAAAGGGATATTAAATTTAAATGCTAGTGGAAGCTGACAAAGTCCTACCTTTTCAACTCTAGCTTTAGCAAAGATGTATGTGTATGACCTGATTCTGTGAAGTGATATTTCTGTGCTGTAGTTCTGTCAATCGCTCACCTTTCATGGACACTAAACCAATAAAGTAAAATATATTAAAGAATAAAGAAACAGAAAAAAATCTCATCCATAAATTGACTTCTTTGTTCTACCAATTGACTAAATGACACTTAAGTCATGTCTAAGTGCCTGGAAAAAAATATAAGGCATTTCTATTGTGAAGCTGATGAACAATTAGGCAATTGTAAAGCATGGAATAGGAAAGTGGAAAATGCATAGTAATAACGTTTTCCATTTTCCTCTTCCCCATTTTTTTTTTTTTTCCCCAGCAAATGCCTATGTGGAGCAGCAAGGGAACTTCACTTTCTAACCTCTGGATTAGTGACAATGCTGGACTTTTAGTTAATTTTTTTCCAGAAGCCCACATATGGAAATGACTGTCCCGCCACTGTTTCACCACTGTTTAGATAAAGACGGGACAGCTGTGCTGTTTGCCCTTTCCTACAAAGACCTCAAACCTCCACACCGTTTTCAAAGCTGAGTAACAGAAAGACATACAGAAGAAAACACTTCATATGTTCACCTGAATGGTGTGTATCTCCTGGACTTTCCAAAGCAATAAAAATAGCAACTTGCAGCATAAAATCCTACAGATGCATGATTTAAACCTTTTCAGACTTACCATGCTCCCAAGGATTTCACCCCACGTTTTGGAAAAGATGGTGTTGAAGATGTCTCCATAACAACAAGTTTTCTGCTTCTTGTTCAAAGCAGCGTGTCTGCATGGGATTCAGCTCCCAGCACCACCTCATCTCTTACCATTTCTTCTTCCTTCAGTAACAGTTCCTGCAAACCGCTTTTTACATTTTTCTATTATTTCCTCTCTTTATCCTTCTCGTGCCTCTTAGCTGCTGTCCCAATAACCGAGTATTTACTCCTTGCTCTTCCCTGCTCTTCCCACCAACACCAAAGCCCATTTTGAATCTTCCCTCTCCTGGGATCATCATTCCATCACCAGTTATCCATGAGACAAGGCCAACATAACTGCCCAGACACACTGCATCAGGAAAGCTTGATTCCATGTAATATAGGTTAAGCATCACAGGAGATTAGATGGAGCTAGGACGATTGCAAGGGTACAAAGAGGAAACATGACTTTGTGTCACATACTATTGAAGGGTCAATAGAGAAGATTGAGAGATGGCCACTCAAAAATTACACAAAATAATCAAAGTCTGTTTTAAAGAAAGCCATTATACTGTAAACTGTCACAGAAACACCTGGAAGTTTCATCCATATCAACTAGCAAATACTGACTTCTGAGATAAGAAAAAGCAATACCTCTAGACACAAGTAAAGATTAAAGAGTGTGGAGGGCTGTGGGCATGTGTGGGAGAGTGGAAACACCTTTTAGAGCATTTGTGCCATTAGCTTGGATGAGGCAAAAATAAATTTGCAGGGCAAAACTGCTATGATGACGATAAGGGAAAATTTGTGCTGCAGCCAAAGATTTTTTTAAATGATAACTGGTACAAGATAGAGGAGAAATGAAAGAGCAAACATTTATTTTTATTACCTAATGGGATTTTAAAATTAAGCACAGCAGGTAGAAAGATCCTGCACAATTTCAAAAAAACATTGCATGTCCGTGCATGAAAGCCTGCTCTCTTTTCAAAACACTCTACTGTCACCGAGGGTTTGGGCAATCAAAGCATTGGGGTATGGGATAGCGAAGGACGTACAACTCTTTCCACAGGCAAGTGGTGCAGTAAGGACATTTGGAGAACTAGAACCAAAATCCAGACTAGAAAGAGAAAAGACTGAAGGCCCTAATTTCAAAAATGGATTCCAAATTCTTGCTATGCTACTAGTCCAGGAGGTCTGCTAACGGCTGCTTTGAAAAGTATCTGGTCTAAGAGGAATTTTTTTTATGATTGCTACACCTGCAGATGGCCCTTTGAATGGACACACAATCTAATATGAGTATAAAAATCCTACCTTCAAGCAACATAAAAGACAAGGTGCCTCTGGTAAGTCTGTTTGGGGGGGGTGGGGTGGAAAGAGAGAAAAATAGATCATCTGATTTTAATACTGAAACATTTTTCTGTAACATGAAGGTGCAGATTATGTGCTGAGAAAAAGTCTTCCAAGTCTGGAAACTGGCTACCTGGGCTGGAGCTGAGATCCCCTGTGGAAGATGTAATTTTGCATAGGAACTGAAAAATAAAAGTCGTTACCAGATTCTGTATATGAAAGGTGTCAAGGCCAGCAGTGAGTGTTAATAATCTGATGTACACTTTATACCACTTTTTTACTGAATGTGATAGCAGCAGG
>NW_010543789.1:5944-12826 GCF_000687285.1 Phaethon lepturus
AATAAAAAAATAAAGGATTTCAGTGTTTGCCTTCTTTTTTCTTTTGTCCTTTGAATAGCAAGTATTCTGTATCTCCAGGCTGCTAAGGACGAATGACCTAGTCAGGGAGGGCCTGGGCAAAGGGTGAAGAGTTTCCAAGGATTTGTATTGTCCCTTTAGATAAGGGAAAATTCAGAGCAAAGGACTACTCTTATTGGGATATTCATTCTCAGAGCACAAAAGAATGTTTCTTTCCCCTATTTTACTTTATGATAGAAATAATAATGACCAAAGACTCTTCACGGTGTTTCAGCCTGAACTCATGAATTGCCTACATGACTTTTAGCAGAAATGCAAATCTCGCTGGGTCAAAAATCTTTCTATCAGCCACTCTTCTGCCTCTGTAAAATTGAGCTTATGAACTCAAAATCAAGCACAAAGACTAAATCTGAGCATGGGCTATATGCCACTGGGACAAAAGATTCAGACATCTTTTTTCCTCCTGCCTTTCAGTCTTCCAAACATTTTTTTTTTTTACAGATTAGCTGAGAGAAGGCAGGGGATGTAATATGGACAAGTTCCCACTGGAAAGCTTGAACTTGGCAGATACATCAGCACTGTCACCTGTACGCACTACCCAAACTGATGCACTTCCTAATAGAGTAACAGTGGTTTTACAGAGCATGTGGGTTTATTTGCTTTTCTTTTCCTGAGAAGAGACAATGGTTCCATCCAAGCCCTGTAACAGAGTTTGCTAAGACGGTTAATAAGTCTTTTCTTGTAACTTTTCTTAAAACCCATCTGAGAACTCTAGGCCTACTTTTTTTTTTTTGAAAAATAATCCAAAACTCTCCCTCTCCTGTGTACCATACAAATGGTATGGAACGATTGATGTTTTGATCAACAGTCAACATATAACAACAAAACTAAGACATTTGACATTAAAAACTATGCCAAAGTATTCTCAGCATTTTAGAGACTCCTCTTTTTTGGTTTCTCAAATAAATTGTTTTCACAGCTGAAGTAAGGTGACAAAAAACATGTTTATTTATGTAAAGCATGTAATAAAACAAAATAATATACCTGTTCAGAATAATTTTTCAGAAAGGGATGTTCCCTGAAGAATGAAGCCATTGAGAAAAAGCATTCAGAAACCAGCACACTTACTATATTCTTTTTTTGTTGTTGCTTTACTGGGCTGTTCCTAAAGACAATTCTCTTAATGAGGATATATTTCCCATTTTGCTAAGGGAGGTGACCTGAGAATAGTTGTACCTCTCTCTCTCAACAGACTAATGACAAGAGAAAGGTTTATAACTGGTGACTTGACAGCAGATGAACCTCACAGCCAGCAAGTCCCAGAGACCGTATACATCATGAACAGGCTACAGAAGAGTCCACAAAGGTGCTGGTGTCAAAGAGCTCCCTGGATGCCCTGGATGCCCTAAGCAGACAGCTTTTTGTCCCACAAGGAAACCTTCAAGGAGCGCAGCATGTGGGCCAGCAACAGCACACCCAACTGCTGCTTCAATAATGGTGTGGCTAACGCGTTACATCTCATTGTTTTAGTATGAATACACTTCTATAGGTATGAGTCATAATGCGACATACTCAAGTCTAGCAATTATACTTTTAAAAAGATCTTACAAAACAGAAATTGACTGCCTAATGCTTACCAATTAATGCGCCTTTGATGACAGTACAATGGAGGAAAACCATAAAAGCAATTTTTGTGTCTCAAAAGCCTGAGGAGAAAGTAACTTCTTGAGAGATCTAAGGTGGTGTTTGTAGGCAGAGATGTTCTTTGGTCTCCACAGTGTGCAGTAAGAGCTGCCTGGCTGTATATTGTTTAAATAGACTATCCTTGACCAGTGTTTGAAACTCTCGTTGCCAATAGAAACCAGGGACCTACGATATGGCTGTGATGGTCTCAAACTCCGGTGCTCAGTCACCACAGCTACCAATATTATAGATCAAGTTCAATAAACACGTTGCTTTCATTACTTTGGTGAAAAGAACAGGTAAGTATAACTTTCATGACCATAAATTGAAAAAAATAATTTGACAGGTGAACAAAGAGATCAGAGATCTGTCAAGATCTTTGTAGTCTTTGAACGCTACAGATTTCAATGCTGTCTGTACATGTGTTGGGTGCTTCGCACCTATCAAAAATGAAGCCAGACATAATAACCATGTGTCAGAGTTCAGTGGGTAAAAATAACAACATTATTAGTTGAAGGGCTGAATTCATTACAATGTCTAATTTGGGAACTATTTGAACACTGGGAGTTTGCAAAGTGCATTGGAAAGTTATTTGGTTCTTACCCTCTATAGGAAAGATTAAGAAAGAAAGGAAGGGGGAGGAGATAATACAAAACATGCAAACGAGCCTTCAAGAGAAGTCAAAGACCCTAGGCTACGTTTTTTCAAATTTCGTCTTTCTCCTATAAGCGATTCCTTTCCTTGTGTCTGTGTAAGGCCTCTGTGTACGTGCAGAAGAGACTTCATATTCACACTCCAAAGAGACATATAAGTACCCTAATAATAATTTCTATTTAAATTCCTGAAACTTCATGGTTTCACTAAATATCTGTGTAACCACTTTTTCAATTCTGAGGTTGCACTAAAAAATAAAATTGCTAATACAAGCGAGAGCGTACTTTCATAGCAAAAGCTAGAAAGTCTCTATAGGGGCACAGAACCTAGTACTTCAGAATAACTCAAATATCCATACCAAAATAAATTACACTGAGGTACAAAACTGAAAATCAGATAGCATCCTACTTAAGTTTATAACTGAAAACGTACAAAAAACTTTCAAATTGCGCCAAACAACTGAAAATACATTATGTGAATTATAGGACTGGTCTACCAATGCAGCAACAAACACTTGAGCATGACAGGTGGTCAACTCTAGACTGCATAAACCCGACATTCAGGGTACCCACCTTAATGATCACAAAAAGATTCACAGGCAAAGCATGAAGACCTTCTGGTTCTTATAATCAGACTTAACTGCTGAAAAAATCTGGTAAAAAATATCTTTCAGTTTTTCAGTGGTGGTTGGGAAAGGGGTATTTTTATTAGTTTTCCTATATTGTGTTGTGAAAAAATGCATTTTCACCGAAAAGAAGTGAAGTAAACTGCTGGTGATTGAAAATTAGTAGTCATTTGTGAGCAATATTTTCCAAACAGTACTGCATTTGTCAAAACTTCACTGAAAGATAACTGGAACACATTGCTCCTATAAGGCCACGCATTTCATTTTTTACTTTATTTATGTAATGTTTACATTATAGTATAAATCACAATACAACACTTACAAATATAAAAGTTGAAGTAGAAATAACCCTCTGGAGCAAAAAACTTCAGTAAAAGGTTGGTTTTATACTAAGTAAAAGATTTATATTGTATATTAGCATTTGTTTGGGTTTTTTTGGGGGGGTTATAAATGATTTTCAGGGAGTTTGGCATTCCAACTTTTTTTTTGTCATCAGTGATGAGAGAAAAAATTCAGAAATCTCTGCAGAGCTGGGGATCATTCAGAGGGAAAAGGAAGTTTTGTAAGAGTCTAAATGCCACAGAGCGAAAGTGCCAGGGTAACACAATAAAGAGGAAGATGGAGGAATTTCTCTCCTCTCCTGTTCAGAGGGTCTTTCATTCATTTTTCTAGCAGCAGGGGGTAGGATGAGAGTAGATTTTTCTAATTATCAGAGTTTCTGGAAGCTGATCAGATGAAATGAGCTATAAAGGGGAGAGGAGAAACAGCCCACAGTCCTCACTTCTGGCCAGATCTTGCGGGTTTTGGAGCAGCAGCTATAAGTCTCAGGAGTTTATCAGAAGTCTCCTGCTATTTGGAGATTTTCTTGACGAGCCAGTGGCTGGTATCAGGAGATTGCATATGAATTTCCACATGCAATTTTTTTCTAATGAAAAGCCTAGTTTCCGTCCCTCCTGACTCCAGAGAGACGCTCGCAGATACGATGTCAGTGCAAACACGGAGCCTCTGCACCAAGACTTCAAAACCAGAAGGCAAATAAAAGTAACCCCAGATGGCTATATATATTTTCCAGCCAGTCCTGTGATTTTGGGACTGAGATGCTGGATGGGCTGGGGTCAGCGGTACTGCTGCTGCAGCTAGGTCTGAACGCCAGTTTTTCCCTCTGATTTACAGCTTTCGAAGATGCACTGCAGCGAGGGCAAATCTCAAAGGTGGAATTAAGCCTGCTGTGACACTTTCACCATGCTATTACCCACACGATTAACAAAAAAACCCACACCAGGGGTAGCTCAAGAGGCCACTGCAGAGCTCGTGAGACGAGAAAAGCGGCTTCATTGAAATAATCTGAGAAAGAGCAAAAATAGAGAACCTCATTTTGTATCCCCGCATTAAACTGTGAGAAAGTCAAAAGGTTCACAGCAGAAGCGGCATGGCCAAAGCGGTTTGCAAGCAGCAAGATACACTGACGCTCTGGCAGAAGTTTCTGCTAATTCTGCCAGAGCTACAGAATAGTTCTGGAGGTAATTTTCCTCCTTTTGCTGACTATGCGGAGGGATAGAGTGCCTCAAGAGGAGCAAGAGCAAAAGAAGCACATGAAAAACAGATTACCTTTGATTTTGTAGGGTTTGGGTCTATGGTTCACCCTATCTGAAGGAGGTAAAGAATTATTTCCATACAGCTGGATATGCCGGTTAATTTTATTGGGTCCACACAACCTCCCCGACTATTCAGCGGTAACTGCAGGTGCTCGTCACCCTGACTGACCCAGTTAAAATTAGTGACCCTTCTCCTGGGACTAGACATCTTCACAGGAGCCAACATTAAGACATTACCTGATAAGGAGGAAGAGATCTTTACACTTGTGTTTTGGGTTCTTTATGAAGAAGGGTTTCCCTCCTAAGACCACTGAATCTTTGTTATCACTCATCCCAGCAAAAAGTAAATTGTTTTTAAAAGTGGTGCTATATTTGTAATGTTCCTATGAGCAAACAGCATACTGGCCACATATATCTAAGTATATACTCCCATCAAAAAAACCCACTTAACTCTGCCTAAGCTGACTCCACATTTAAGGTGATACAGACACCATGGTCCTGGCAAGCCCTAAGATCAGAATGGAGGTTTGAAAGCATGGGGAGATCAGACCTCCTAGCACAACTAGAATGGGAATAAACTGAAATAAATTTATTATCCTGGGCTGCTGAAATGGAGGCATGGCAGGGAGGACTTCCTGGAGACCAGGACATGCCAGGTGTCTGGGGCAACCTTCTTGGCAAAGTTCAGTAGTGGACAGCCCAGCAAAACCAAGGGCGCCCAGCTGAGAACATTCCTGTCCAATCCTCAAGCCTCAAATGACTCTTTATTTTACACTGTTGTTGTCACTAGTTGCACTATGGGAGCAACGATGGTCACAGCGACAGATCTAGGCTTTGTGATGAGCAAAGAACAACAGCAACAAAATCTCTGCCTCAGAAGAGTGAACTGTAAGTCAGTGCAAGGCACGGATATCTCCTGAGCAGGGGAAGACAACATTTTCCTACGTATGGTCATGCTGTCTGTAGGTACCTCCATAGTCATCTCAGGATGGGGAAATGTCAGCTGGCAAACCTGCCTCTCCTCACCCTTTGTCTTTATCTTTAATTACTTCACCACCTGCCACAATTTCTGTCCTTGTACTGGCTCCTTACTTTTACTTGAGCTGGATCTTTTGCTTGCCACCCTTCACAAAGTCCTCGCTCTGCATTTGCATATTACTGACATTAGTTGTGTTCTCCAGAATCCCTGTGAAATAGTTTGTGTTTGTGCAAACTGCTCTTACCTTCTTGTATAACACGGTGCATAAAGAGAATGCAGTGCTATAAAACTAGGCAGCACCGGCGCTGGTTACTTTCTTGTAGCTTCAGCAATTTGCTCAATTTTATTGCATGAACCAAACAAAAAAATGAACAATATAATGTAGGTCATGTGCTATAAACAATCTGTGAATTCAGAATAGCCAAAAAATTTAAATTGGACAACTAAATGTCTGAGCTCGAGGTCTGCTCTTTCTGCATATCACTATTGAAGCTTGAGTGTCCATAGGTTAACGTTATGAGAAGATGAAAGAATACAGAACTGAACTAAATCAAGGTTGATTTTCAGAGTCAAACAAATATTTGTGAAACAGTTTTTTACTATTTGTTCATTTCTATTAGCTGGCCAGTGATCGGGGACTTAAATCCTGGAAATGTTCTTTTATCCCAGAGAACCAGAGAACAAGCCACCTCTAAATTTTTATATTACTTCTGTGTTGTGGCCAGGATGAGAACAGAATCTCAACAACCTGCTTCAAACACCCTGACTTCTTGGAAAGCTTCCAAGTCTTTCACAGCCAAACCACCTTTCTGCTCCCATTTCACATGGTCACATTGCTCATCACCCTCAGATTTATGGAGACAGTAAAATGCTGCAAACCTCGTCTTCTGCTCTACTCTTTTGACCACATCATTGTTTTCTATGGCTTCCTGCTTTAGCTTCCCTTTTCAAATACTAGTTTTGTTTCCCACTTTCAAAGTCCTGCACAGACTTGGATCTCTGTCTCAGTCCGTGAAGCCACTTCCCTGTTTACCACTCAAATTATTTCCCATTTTCTTCCATACCAGTCCTCACCCTTGCAAGGAGCTCCCAACAGGATTTATGTTCCCCATGTCAGCAATGCGGTGGGTGGGCGGACAGGCTGGAACAGCTCTGCCGGGAGGACAGGCCGGGAGAGCTGGGGGGGCTCAGCCCGGGGCAGAGAAGGCTCCGGGGAGACCTTCCTGCAGCTGCCGGGCTGAGAGGGGCCTGTAGGAAAGGGGGGGACGGGCCTGTTAGCGGGGCCGGCAGCGACAGCACAAGGGCCGGGGGGTTTGAACTAGAAGGGG
>NW_010543789.1:12917-16871 GCF_000687285.1 Phaethon lepturus
TGGACGGGGCTTGACACCTGTCAAGCAGAACCACCCCCACGGGGGGTTGGACTAGATGACCTTTAAAGCTCTTTTCCAACCCAAACCACTCCATGATTCTATGATTCTATAAGGGGAGCCCTTGTATGCAGGTGCCATTTAAAATAGTTGGGGATCCCCAGGCTATAAGGCATTCTCATTTTTTAATGAAAAGTGAAACAACGGTTTCCATATCTTGTTCATTTTTTTAAGAAAAGAGGTGCAACAGAGCCATTTGAAGGCGCCTGGGATTTCCAGAACAGGAGACACTGGAGGAGACCAAGGCCGTACGGCGATCTTCCTGGCTTACCAAAACAGACGGGGGCACGTTCATGCTCTACTTGTTGGTTGGAGTCCTCTTCCCATGCATTTACTGAAGACAGTAATTTTGGCTGAAAAAGGGAGATAGATGCACTCCCATAGCTATACTTATTATATCTGTTTTGTTCAAGGACGTTAGGGTAGGAGACAAAGGATCTTTTGGGACTGATGCAGTCACATATATGCTTTATTACTCTTTAAGGTTAGACATGTGATGCTACAACTACTTAACACACCCACAGAGAGTTTGGCTTGGACGTCTACTGACCTCAGCGGCTGTTTACCAACTAACTTGTTCCACGCTTCTGAAACTCGCAGACACCCACATCCGCAGTCGGTAGGCACCTAAACACATTTTACAGCCTGGCTCTGAGTTTAACCAGCTCAGTGGCTGCACTTGACACCTGCATCTTATATTTTTCCACTTTTTACACATTGAAGAGCTGAATAATTACTGCCAAGCAGTTATTTATTCTCTTTTAACAAGACAGCTCTTGCATCAGAGGGCAGTATTAATCCTTCTGTCTCTTCTTCCTCTGACATACTTTACCATCTGCAATTGAAAAGTTCAGTGAGCAGCCAGACTTTGCTGAGGGAAAAGAAAAAAATAAAAGTGGTGCTAAGTAGAAGTGTTAAAAGAGGGGCAAATAAAATTGCAAGGATAATTACCTTGAACTATTTTAACCCATTTTAAAACATAATAAATAGGGTTATTCACATGTATCCCCCAAGGACAGTATTATTCTATAATGACGAAAGGTAGAGTATAAACCAGTGCTGCTAATGTTATGATAATCCTACGTACTTCAGCAGCTGCTTGCACTTAACTGTTTGTGGCATAAAACATTTTCGGTAATCAAGTTCCTTGAGAGCATTTTCTTTCAAGGGTTTTTCTTTTTTTAGTGTAAGGTGCGAGTAACCATTTCTAGAAATTAACTGTGTCAGTGTACATCCACGTAGCAATTTTTCCCTAAAATCTTTTCCACACAGAAGCTCTGCCTCCAGCACATATCTATTACCAACCTCAGCAAGTTGTCACATCAGCGCAGGTTTTCCTTCTCAGCATCTATCTGCTTTTTACATGTCCCCCATTAAAAGAAAAATCCTTTGCAGGCAAAACCACAGTTCACCTTGGTCCACTTTGCGGATGTTTGACACATGACAGTGCTGTTCTTGGGGAACCAACCTACAAGTAAATCAATGGTTTCCATAACTTGTTCACTTTTGGAGCACTTTTACAGGGCTGCCTTTAAAGAGCTGACAGTACTCTGGTACGGTCAGACTTTTAAAGGGATCATAAGACACGTTATTTTAAAGCTCCAGTGTACTCATCACAAAGGAGCCACGGACACAAACATGCCTGTGTTGACCCTGCTGTGCCGGAGTCAATGCTGAGCCAACACCATGAGCCCCGGGGGTCTCCAGCAGCATCTCCCACCATGACCCCTTGCTCCAGGAGAGGAAGGGAAAGCTGGCCTCACTCTGCTGCTGCCTGTCCCCAGCATCGCCCCGAGGAGAAGGGCAGCGCCGTGCCCCACGGCACGTGGGGAGGAGATGGAGGGTGCTGGACATGCTGTGGTTTGGAGGCTCAGAGCCAGGACAACCCAGGGACAACTCACACTGGCACACAGTGGACAGCACGGACCTGCTCCGAGCCTGAGCCATGACAAATCAGCATTATTCACATTTCAAAGTCAACCCTAATACCTTATTCTGGGCTAGACAACAGTGGTCCCAGGGATAATTAAATTAATTGCAGAGATAGTGGTCCCAACGTGTAATTTCAGGTGTCCGCCTGTGCAAATTACCTGCAGGCCACGAGTTTAGCTACCGCTGGGAACCCTTTGGGCACATTAACGTTGCCCGTGTTTACTTATCCTGTAGTTATGTTCATCTAATTTTTGGTTCGCCTACTCCGAGGCTGAGCTGACAGGATTTTATCATGCATCAGCACTGAAGCATGACACCATTAATCTCACAGATATGCCAGCATCACTCAGCCCACTTTGCTAGCAAGTACTGTAAAAAAAGAATATTTCCAGAAAGTATTTCAACCCACTCATTACCTGCAAAACTGGTTGGGCAGTTGGGACCACAGGGCTGTATTTTGCTACAGCACAGCACAGACCAGGCTTTCTGTGCCTCTTGCTGCACCACCAAAGGAGCTAAAAACAGACAACTGTGAAGTTTTTTCCAAGCAATATGAGGAACATCAGGTACCTAGTTCCTCCAAAGAAATGCTTTGAAGGGTCTCAGCCTCTGTGTTTTGGGTTTGTCTTGAGGCTATGTATGTCCCTGCTGGAGTATATAATAAGCACTGAAGCATTATGAGAGAACACAGATGAATATATTCAGATGTTTGTTGCAACATTTGGCACCTTTCAATGAAAAGCTAGAGAAATGGACAAAAGAGTGACATTAAAGTGCAGCTGAGCAAATGCAGGACAAATATAACAACATGAAAAGCAGCAAGCAGCAGCACAAAGCACTGTCTGTTTGTAGGGATGAAATGGCACAAAAAGCAGGGAGAGAATAAATGAGATGCATATTAAATTATTGTTACAATTATACGGTTAATAATGACGCACAGAGACACTCATCTAATATCTGCCTAAATTTATCCTGTGGGCAAAAGTAGTCTTTCTTCCACTACAGAAATGTGGACTAATTAGCGATACAAATCCTTGATTTTCATTTCTTACACACACAAATGTAAATCAAGAGTGACTTCCTATAAATAGTTATGCTAATGCAAATTGATAAAAGAACAGAAATAAGACCTAGAAATGTTTTTAAAATGTTTCTCTATTACTTTTGTGTATTTATCTGTTTATTACAAATAAGCAGGAAGAAACATGGATTGGAGATTTTGGGGTTTTTTTCTCAAAACAAGAACAGAAGGCAAGTTTGCACATACAAAAGATATACAGGTGAAAGAGGCCTGAGAGTGGATGTGAGATACAGCAACTGCAAAGTTTTCATACGTATCCTTCTCAGTTTCTATTTTTTGTACCAGGGCTGGAGTTGCTCCGTGGAAGAGCTGGGAATTCAGGATTGATTATCTATCACCTGAGAAAGACGAGAAACAGGCACAACCTTAACATAGTCAGATACTGCATCTCGGACTGCATCTCAGACAAAGAGGAGGAGTTGATGGAGCAGTTCGGTTCCTGTGCCAGAAAGCTGACGCCAACCCAGAATCCAGACTTGTACCAACAAAGCTTGTACATCCAGTGGACTCCTTGCCAATGTGGTATCCCAATATCCTATGTCAACCCTGACTTTTCTCAACCGACCCAGGTCAACAAAAGCACAAGCAGACAATCACAACCAGCGCAAGCATAGGCCACTAACGACCAAAAGATGTCATCCACCTACTCCTCTGCTCAGCATCACAGCCATACATTTGTTCCTGGAGGGTGCTTGTCCAATTTGTCCATATATCCAGTGATGCTGAATTCACAGACTCCCCATGCAAGTTGTCCGAGCATTGCAGTACTACCAGAAAATTTTTCTTAATGCCAAACTTAGGTTACTCACTGCCACAGTTTAAGATTACTGTTTCCTGTTCTTCCTTCTTGTCGTGGTTCAGCCCCAGCCAGCAACTGAGCCCCA
>NW_010543790.1:0-8381 GCF_000687285.1 Phaethon lepturus
TTCCAACCTTAGTGATTCTGTGATTCTATTAGACACCTCAAACGATATAGCAGGTCATCTGGGAGGGATTATGGAAGGAAGGCAGAGCTGGAATTGCAATAGCTGCCTGCAGGAAACAAGGGAAGTGGAAGCTATCCATAGTGCTATATGCACATTAAATAGGAGCACGATGCAAGGTCTTCCAGCTCTACAGGGAGAGAGCAAAGTATTATAACTTGAGTAACCTGATAGCAAGATCACAAGAGAATTGTGTCATTGGCTCCCAAAGCTTATGCACATCAAAATAGCTTTTGCAGAGATACATTGGAGCAACTAAGTCTGTTTTTTTTTTCCCTCCAGATAAAAAAATCACAAGAATCATGTTTCATGCATTATGTGCTGAGCAACAATGTGCAAAGACTCCATGTTTATTAGCTCTTCATTAGGAGAACTACTTATAAAGATGCTGCAATGGCATTAAATACACCCATTTTATTGCACCTTTTTCAATTGTATGGATCTTGAAACTTGTTGTAGTACCAGTAAAGGGATTTTTTTTCTATTCAGTTGTTACCTTGATTGCACCATTTTGCATTCTTTCTCCTTGTTATGCATCCTGCATCCTTTCCTGACAATCTCAAGACTGGTCAATTGATAAGGATAAGTAGCTCCCAGCTCTGTTTTTACCTTTCCAGGAGGATATTGGGGTTTGTATCAAAAACCTGTAAATTATTCTTCTGCTGAAGATCACAACAGTATTGGCAGGCTTCTCACATCTTTTTCATCAATGGGAGAATAATGTATGTTTCCACTTTTCCATTTTCAGCCTGTACTGATAAGATCTAGATACAGACACCAAAAAAAAATTATTTCTGTTATTTTTATTCTTATCATGGGAAATTCAGCTTTTTAGTAGCTGGAGTCCCTCCAGGGTTCTAATTTGTCTGGTTTGTCATCGCTACTATGTTTTGCGCTTAATTACAATTTCCTCTTTATTAGTGGCTGTGATTAGACTAGCTGTTGCCACCCTTGCATCACATGCTGACAGACACACAATAAGACTCCGTATCTGTAAAACTAAATTATTTCTTTATGAAAAGAACTAGTTAAAGAGGTTCTGCAAGTGCAGCTAATATTTATATGCAAACAGTTTAATTTATGGATATCTACAGTAAACTCATCCCCCCTCAATTTCTTTTCTTTCCCATCCAGTTATGGGGAGGGTTCCTAATTCACAGAAGTCTTCCAGAACCCCAAGCCATAGTGGAGCCAAGCTCAAGGCACTTGATGCTCTTTAGGAATTTCATTCAATCATATTTCCAACATCTGCACATTCCTTCAGTAGCAACATCTCTTTTGGCAGCTCCCAGTAGTAAAGCCTATCTTCGAGACAGGCCATCACCAGCATTTTTACCCTCCCAGTCTGATTTAAAATGTTTACTTCCAAAGTGCTGGTGATTCAAAGATCACCAGTTAAATATGACTAGTCTTGACCACATTTGAGCACTACGTTAACAAATGCAGTTAAGTTTAAAAAGCAGGACCATGCCACTTCACACAATCCGTATCTATGTGGAACAGTCCTTGCATTACAATTTGGAATATTGTCATGAATCATCAGCAAAACTGCTACTTATCTGAAATAGAGATTGATGCTCACATAAAAACTATTACGAGTAACAGGCCTTGTTACTGTTTTTTATTCTCCTTGACAAATCATGGAATTCTTTATGATAATCACTTCTTCCACTCCTGAAATGGAGCAACGCTTTAACTAACATATTGCATCAAACAAGTTCTGGTTGAAAATGAAGGCGGCTGGTCATTGAGACTAAAATGGCAAAGGGAATTCAAGTCAGACCAGTAATCATCCGAACTGGAGTTGGACCAAGATGCTGCTATTCTTGTGACATGAGTCATGGGATAGCTCATGATCAAAAGCTGTCATACCCTTGACTTCAGTCTTAAGCTTGCTTCTTTATACTTAGTCTCCATCTGGTACCAGGCGGGTACAGCAGCTCCATTCTTCCTCAGAGTGACGGCTGTCATCTACTGAAGCACCAAAAGTAACTTTAGATCTTTGCCTGTTTTTCTTGGATGTCTCTTATCTAGGCATTGACTAAGCCTGCTATTTCTTAGTTTCATGACCAAAGACTCAGAGGTGTTTCTGCCTAAAAAGTAACTTCAACTGAAACTGAAAAAAATGCTCAAGTCCACTTTTTCCCTGTTGTGTCCCCCAACTACCCACCCTCAGATGTAAAAATCAGAGATCAAATGAAAATCGTATATTTAGAAGTGTCTGCACATTTAGAAGTATCTAATTATCTCTGTAATATTTATCCATTCCTGAATAGAAAGGAAAGTAGAAAAAAGGAATTAAAAGGTTATTTAAAAGCTACAAGTATGATAGCATTTGACTGGAATTAGTAAAAAAAAGGAATGATTTTACAGGAGGAAGGGATCTAGATATAGATATTTATTGAGTAGCAACCTCTGACAAATGATAAAGGAAGGAATCCTGAGTATATGTAATGTCACTAAGAGGAGGTAGGTATACTAAACTAAGAATTTTGAAAGCAGCTGGTGTTTTCAAGATGACCAAGAAAGTGCTTAGCAGTTATTGTAACACATTGATACAGAGCTGGGCTAGAAAGGAATTTAAAACCCATAAACGATTTTCCTGCCAATCAACATTACATTTTCCAGTGTGAACTGCTTCTGAACTGAGACTGAAAATTCCTCCATTATTCTAAAAATAAGGTTAACTAGAAATAGCACCAAAAATGTAAAAGAAATGATAGATGTGCAATCAGGAAAAGATGATAATAAGAATAAGCTTTAGAAGAATTGCAATCCCAGTTAGGAGTAACAGAAGAGGTCTCCCTTTGTGTAAATGAAGACATCTTTACCATGATAATTTCCATCTGTCCAGTCAACTGTAGTAAAATTGATGCAATCCAGTAAATTGCAGCTTTGTAACAGCAGCATCCTTACATACATTTGCATCAGTGCTCTGCAGTGACAGGAATAGAACATATGGGATAAAAAGTTACCAAAAATAGACTTGTGGAGTCACTGGCCAAATGCTACCCATCACTTTTGGGAACAGAGGGTGGCCACAAGCAGAGGCTGTCAGTGCAGTGAGCATGACCCTTCCTGCTGCTCTCGTGTCCTGCAGGTGGGCAGGAGTGGGCTGGAAGAACAACCACTTTCTGCAGCATTAGCTGCTGTCAGCCTCCTAAGTCATCACTGAATAACATAATGTTCTTTGTGTTTTGCCAGTGGGATGGCAACTTATCACACAACCGTAACAGGATAAGCAGTGTTGATGGGACTAGAGATAAAATTCTTCTGCATGTAAGAGGTTCATATTTAATTCTTGTGCTCTGTAGACCTACTATCTAATTTCTGCTGTATGGAGAGGAATCAGCCCTCTCCCAAGCACAGATAAATACGGAATTGTATGATGTTGCCATTTTCATGGTGCTTGTATACTTTTGCATGTGAATAAATTACAGACATGTACATTAAAAGAAAAAAAGAAAAAAAAATTAAACAATCCAACATACTAACAGTTCCAGCGGTTATCACACGGTTGTGCATATCAATGCCAAGTTACAATCCTATCTGGAGTCAGAAGTCTGCGCAAGGTTGTGGCATGGCACAAAGGACAGAAGTGAGGAGCGTTTTCAGAAGACTTGCCCACCTGCCAAAATATGCTCTCAAGTCCTATCCTGGATACTGTGTCATAGTTAGGATATTAGATTACGTTGTATTACCTTACCTGAAGCCACATATGCAAACCTATAGTTAGTTATTTTTATAACTGGTGCTGATTATTATATCCTGCCTTTCATAGTATACGTAGTAACATTATTACATTTCTCAGACTATATACATTATAAAATTTTATCTTTTTATAGACTTAATCTTGCAGAACAGAATACCTCTGCAAATGAAAATCATGAGAGGATTTTGTGTACATTGTATATGCTGCTCCTATGCACCAATCTATATTACAGTTTTAAAAAATAAGCCAAGTCTTGTGTTACCTTACTGTGCCTCTTTCTAATGTAGCAGATCTGGGAAAATGTAAGAAGCACTTTTCCTCCTGTTTTTATTCAATATACTCTCCAAGTAGCAGAAAATAAATTAATGTATTTCAGTAACACAGGAAAAGAGCCATTAATACAAAGGCACAAAAAAAAATCTCAGAAAGCTTTACTCGCAATTTACCTTCTCCTTCCCAGCATGGCCATACTCAATATCTGACATCTCTAGAAATTCAGATATTTTACCACTTAGCCATAGACCATAGCCAGATGCTTCAAAAATTATTTGAACTGACAAAAATTCTGCAAACTTAAGACAGATCCGTATCATTCTCTTTTACTGCCTTATTCAGTGTCGAAGTCAGCAGTAGATGGGCTTTTCATTGTTTTCAGCCATTCCCAAGTAAGATTTTACCGTGCAAAGCTTTAGATAGGTAATACAACTTTAATTTCTGTTTACTTAGATTATTATAGTCTTTGCAGAGCATCTGAAAACTGTGCTCAGGCCATCCGGGAGACAAATGATCCCAGGCTTTTCTTTCTTCTTCCTTTGGCCATTAGGAAGAAACTTGGTTTAGAAAATAGCCCTTTGACTGGACTTGAGAAATGCTACCAGTGAGACATTATGTGAATGTGCATAACCCATATTACGCCTGAATATTTCTTTTTTCCTTTTTATCTTTTAAATGGCCAGGGTATTCCTCTGTGTCTTTGAACAGCTCCTATCACAATGGATTAAGGCTTATAGTCTCTAAGCATTATTATGAAAATAAAAATAATAGACAGATAAAAGGTCATTATTGGAGGTTATTTGTTCTTAAATACAACACATAAATTTACAAGTTTACCTGAAAAAGTCTGCAGAACACAAAGAGACTCCCTAAGATATTTTTTGCACTTACATCGTGGTTTAGCCCCAGCTGGCTACTAAGCACCACACAACCACTCACTCACTCCACCACTCTATGAAGAAAATTAATTCTATCCTGGCTGGAACCAGGACAACTTACCACTTATTAAAGCACCAAGATTAACAAAGAATTGGTATTGATACACAATGAGTTTCAACATTTGCAGTGTTTTGTCTCACACTAAACTAATTTGATTCTTTCTTTTATCTAGGGAAAATAAAAAAAATAAAATAACCAATGAGGATGACATTTTCAAAATGAAGAAAAATAAAACTTGATCATTACCAAGCTTCTCAAAAGATCACACTAAGCATAGAAAATTAATAAAAACAGTAGAAGAAAATATGTTATACCCTGTTCATTTTATGTCTCTACTTAATGTAAGCCTTGTTAGTAACTGATGTGCTGTCTTGCTCAGCCCTCATTTATTTGGTACAGAAGTTTATACAAAACAACCCAACTTTGGGCTAGGACAGAGAGGTACATGTGTGACTCAGTTCTGTGACGCAGATGAAGACACCTTGAGAAACCTTCTGGAACGTTGCTCTCAGAGGTGCAGTTGGTTCATTTGCCTGTGCCATTTCCAAAGCTGTTTTCAGTTTACCTGCACTTAGGAGGCATTTTCCATAGAGGCATGTGGTTGGGTCCATAGTCTGCATCGTTCAGCCTTTATTGCTGGGGATTCGCGAGAGGCCTTGGCAGTGTAAACAGGTACGACAGTACAAGAGTGAGGGATACTCAGGGTACACTGCGACTCGCCGGTCGAAGGAGCCTAGGGGCAACAAGGCCAAGTGTAGAAAACCACTGTGATGTGCCATCCGCCATGGCTTGTGCTATGGCACTGCACTCAAGCAGTGATGTATCTTCTGGGTAGTTCAGTCACAAGCAGGGCTGCTCAGGGCAGAGCATCCTACCCACCGGACAAGGCAGGATTTTCATAGAAGGAAAACTGCACAGCAGTGTAATTAAACACGTATCGTAAGGCATTTGTGTCCAGAGGAAGAAGAGCAGGAAGAAAGCAGCAAAGTCTCGCTGCCTAAGTTGTCTTCAGCCTGGCATTACCCAATGTTTGGATTCTTCCCTTTACAGCCCAAGTAACATCCAAAGAAGGTTTGTTACCAGCCGAGCGCATCGCCTTGTTACCCGGTACACCTTTTGGTACCCTCTGTTGTTACTAGCAGGGTCCATCCAACTTCACGTGGATACTGCAGGCAATGCTAGCAGACCTACACATCAGGCTGCAGCGTTTGAGCTGAAAAGTCCGGTACACCTTTGGCCACCTTAAACGCATGGACTCAAAATGCTGAAAAACAGAGGCAGATGACTGAACTATCACCTAATTTCTGCTATTTATGTTTGGCAGCTCAGGTGACTAGGGTTTAAAGGACTCGGACAACTCACAGGGGCTGGAGGAATGCATATATTTTTTTATCCCAAATGGGTACTTATTTAGATGACAATCATATTTCCAAGAATAGGTCAGCATGCTGGGATGCTCAATAACAATAATTCTCAGCTGCATGTGCAGGCTTGAGCTGTCAGACCGAGTTGTGACACAGCTTTCCCTGCAGGCCCCTGGGAGCGATCGTTGGGTTTTCAGTCTTCTTCTGAGGCACAGAACAGCAGTTCAGTGGAGAAGGAGGTCCCACACAGACAATTTGCTGTAATTGCAGTGGGACAGACTGGGCGTTGGCAGATTTAACAAGATGTAAAATCTTTTCTGTCTTTTCCCTGGTTGCAAATGGCAGTTCCTGCATTAGCACTCAAAAAGAAAGCCTATGGCTCTTGTTGAAAACGGGGCATGTGAGAGTAAGATCATGGTCTGAAGATGCGCTGAAGATATGTCCTGACTAGTAAAATTAGTTATCTACTTTTGACCTGCCAAGGTCAGTCTCACAGTACCTCATCAAGGCGATGGATTTGGGGACATAAAATACCTTGAGCACTAAAAATCATCAAAAAAAAAGCTTTAAATATTGATTTGAGCTTGAGAGGATTCTTTTTAAGTTGACTGAAACCTGAAACCTCCATTTATTTTATACCAAAAAAGCATCTTCCAAGTTTGTCACCACATTTTCCAAAGGAAGAGCAGTTTGACGTGGCATGACTGCATTTCTTGTATGATGAAGACAGTTGGTGTAACACAGCCGGCTGCCTTGTAGCGTATTATTCCTTACGTGGTAACATCAGAGCTCGCTCAAATTCAGAGTTTATTTCTGCAGGAAATAACAATGTTAAAAAATGCAATTTTGTCCCAAATGAGAAAGAATGAACAATATTTCAAAATTTGCTTCAAAATAAAAGCTTTTTTTCTTTTTTGGAAACATGAAAATAATCTATGAAAACATTGGGTTTTGCCGTCACAATATTACCATAGCTTATTAATTCCATATTACAGTTACCAAATTAAAAATGAACTATTTAATAAACCACATCAGCCTCCATTTAATTTAATGTTTTGATTATTTCTCATAGACTCTCAAATACATCAGTCTGTTTGTAGAACGGTTTGATTTCTTCGATTAAAAATTTTTTGGCGAAAAACAGGTCCCGCAGAAGATTTTCGACATGATACACAAAATATTATTTTATTTTATAAAATGCATTATTAAAGAAGGAATATGACCAGGTCGTGAACTCCCAGGCCACGATCTCATCTTTACCCGGTTCTTAGGAAAACACCTGCACGCTTTTCACGTAAAGCATTTCAAGAAGTGGCTTGGCTCTGGGTAACCGTGCCGTGGGGATGCCGGGTGGCACTTGGCAGTCACATCTGCTCGTGTCCAAAGTAACTTCTTATCCTCTGGTATTGCCACAGCCTGGCAATCTCTGACCTACGGACAATGGAAAGACACGAGACACGGGTGATGAACATCTGTCTTTTCTCAACATAGGCTGAAAAATTAATCAGGGAAGGCTGTTTTCCCCTCTTTGCTGGAGAATTCCAGATGGTGCCCGAGTGGGCTGTCTAGCAGAAGGAAATTAAGTCCTTAAGTGCTCAGAGAGCTCAGTGACACTAGGGAAGAGACGTCTTGGTTGAGCTGCAGATTTGGTAACGTGTAGATTTATCTCCTCACGTTTAGAGTGGCCCCAAGTGTTACCACCATTTTCACACCTGAGCAGGCACTGTCTCAGTGGAGTCCCTCACTGCCCGTCTGCATCATCAGAAACGGTGACTGGTAGCAGTTAAATCAACTATAGCACTTCCCCGGTATTGCTATTTATAACCACAGTGTTTCAGAAAAAAAAAAATATCAAAAGCACTTTTTTGGGAAAATTTTATTTAAAGAAGAAGGTTGCTACGTTTCTCCTCCAGATATCTTCCTGCAGACCGCGCCCACGATTTACCGGTCCGTCCTCCGGCCACCACCGACGAGCTGAGGGTCTTCCTCCCCGCCCCGCATGGGGCTCTGCAGCCCGGCAGGCCCCGGCGCGGCCC
>NW_010543791.1:0-1635 GCF_000687285.1 Phaethon lepturus
AGCGGAGCGGGGCCCCACCGCACCGCCGGCCGGGCGGGTGCTTTCATTACCGTTAGCATAACCCAGGGGTGTTCGTGCAGCTCCAGTCCCGGGGCGATCAGCTGGCACAGGGGCACCGGCGCTTTAGCACCCGAGATGTCGGGGAACGTCCTGAGGCTCCAGTCGGTGTCTTCCAATTTCAGGGGCCGCTTACGCCCAGTATGTACCACTTCTGCAACACCGCCCGACGGCAGGGTCATGCTTGAGAAGTACGCCAGCCTTTTCCTCAAAAACCTTGTTGTTATTGCCAGCCTCGAGGCTGGCGTTTCGCTGGTTGCACTGGCTCTGACTCTTTTCGCTGAACTGTTCCTGCCAAAACAGCCATGCTTCCTTTCCTGCGAGCACCCTTCTTTTCTGAGGTAGCCGAAGACAAAAAGTGAACCTCAGAAAATGTCTTAATCATAAAAACACTGAGGAACTACGTCTTTGACTTGGTGGGGCATCCCATATGGAATTGTCCTATAGCTGTGATCTTCTCACTATTAATATTCTTTACTTAAGAGGTTTGCTCTGGTTTTGCTGTATTTATCTCATTATGAACTAAAAACAGAAAAGGAAAAAAACGGACAAAACTAAAGGAAAAAAATTAAAAGGCAAAAGTTCCTGTTATTTTATAACGTTCAGTGCTATTTGAACACGTAACAGTGGTATATAACATCTCCAAGAAATGATACGAGGCAAGTTGAGATTTTGTTTTATAGTGATTTTCATCGTACAATCTGCAGCTGCCTATAAGTCCCTCAAATTCATCTCGCACATCCAATCGAGGACAGCATGCCCATCAGTAAGCCTAAATTTTGTATAAAAACCTTACAGCTTTGCTGGGAATGTTTAGGGCTCTGCAAATCAAGAACATGTGTAGTAAAGATGAGTGAAGTCTCCATCTTTATATGGTGTAGTATAAGTACAAACTAAACCACAGTTTAGGTGTCACATGATTATAAATGTAAATGCTGTTTCTTCTTCCCCACCCTCTCCAATACCTCTGATATCTGGAATATCTTTTGACTACTGGCTGCTCCTCACTCTTTATCAATGTTATGCCACCAATGTCCTTGTGGCCTTCCTGCTGCAGTTCAGAGTGTTTCTTTTGCTAATACTGTGTTACCATCCCAGTGGTGCTTGTTTGAGATGTACGTTTCTCAGCACACCAAGTAGTTCCTGGTGGGTTCCGTGATAAATAGCCACAACCTCAAGGAGTCTTGATAATGGAAAATTACAAAGCTTGTGGTGAACGTGGACCCTCTTGAGGCATTTGTTAGTGCAGATGTGCACAGAGAATGAAATCAGGCTTATTTAGATTCCCTGGATGCAGGTTTGTGTGTCACCATCCCTGATAGTGCAGTCCAGCAAAATACTGCATGGCTCTTGGGAGGCAGAAGGGCTGTCAGGTTCAGGGAGCTCCTTGACACCTAAGGCTTTTTGGCAGAGAGGCTCCAGACACTACTGGTTATGGCATAAAGCAGCTATTCGTCATAACTAACTTCTTTGCTTCTATTTCAGTATGTATATAGAGAATTATCAGTTACTGCCACATCTTTATTGGTTTTAATGTGATGTAGATTTAGGGGAAAAAATGGAGAGGCTTGGACTCTT
>NW_010543791.1:1666-15267 GCF_000687285.1 Phaethon lepturus
AAGTTCCTGCTTACTTAACATTCAAGTATCCATGCTTTAAGCTAAAACTAACTGAAGAATATGATAGGGAATTTAGCTGGTTTAGCAGACTGTACATGTTTCTACAAGATTTACCTAAGTACTTTATTTTCATAAAAATGTATTGCTAGTGTGTTTGGATTGTGGAGATAAGCTTCCAAGTTAGGACAAGTTCAAGAGATTTAACTTACTATACCATCTCAGGATGTATAGTGTATATGTGAAGCCACTCAAAAAATTATGCATTGTTAAGAGTTCTGCCAGTGTGTTACCTTCACTTACAAATATCTCCGAAACAATTAGCAATTTAGAATTGATCAGCTGTACATATGTTACATTATTGATGCAGCTTGTGTTTTGCTGTAGAAATAAAATACTAGGACTCCAATAAATGTAGCAGTTCCTGAGCTCTTCTGAAAGACAGGCCAGTCATCCACATGTCCAGTTTTGACTTTGGTCGTAAATTTAAACTCTTCTTTCCCCTCCCTCCACGCCTCAGTATTAAATACCTGTTTATGCTTTTCAGCTTTCCATCACCAATGTTTCTTGGAATTGGACAGGTATGTTTCACAAGTAAAGCATACTAAATGTACTCATTATTTGGTAAGTTAAACTAATGTTAGCATAGAGATACTACATTTTGGGGGCGGGAAATCTCTGTTATACTGCACTGCTCATCTTCTGGATTAGATACACTGTAAGGAAAAGGGATTTGTTTTAGTGAGATCAAGGAAGTTTCAGCTTGAGTCAAAAATCTTGCCTGGGAAGTGTCACGTAAAGGACTCGAAATGCCATTTTTTTCCACTTGTAGACTACAGTAATTAGAGATTTGGCCTTCAAAACTGTCAAGATTTGTTCCAGCAAATGCATCCTGTGAGGGTCCTTGAGCATTTGTGGATTATATGCAGAGATATTCCCCCTATTTGTATACAAACAGTGTATTTCCTCATAAATCTCTCCCACTTTCCCAGCAGTTTTCCAGTAGGACTACTACACAATTTTGGTTCTTTGTTGCCTTATGTGCATGTGGGCAATTTGCAGGACTGCAGCAGAAGTATGGTTTTTTGGGTTTTTTTTGCTGTTAGTAGGCGTCATAGTAAAACCAAAGTTCGTATGTTTATGTGTGTGTGGTCCATAGAGAAGACCATGTGACTCCACAAAGGGATGTCTGGGAAAGATGGAACCTTGAAGCAAGTGTTGTTTAGCCAAATACATTTAAAAGAGAGGATTTACTTTCTGCCAAGGTTACAAGCTAAGGGGTAGTGAGGAAGAAGTGAAAACAGGGGACTGCAAGGCTGACATCTCTGCTGTTTGGTGCCAAAGAGAGTAAAATATCTTGTAAAGTCCTTGCTGTGCAAGATGCAGAGAGAGAGTTTCACACATCCCGACTGCTCAAGGAACCACACATCATGTTTCAATGGAAGCCAAGGACTAGAAAATGTGGCAATAATTCATGTTAAGGACAATGATACGGCTTTGTTTCTTTGCAGAACCTAAGACTGAATGGCATTTCCATTTTTTGTTGACTGATTCTTCCAAGATTTCCTTGAACACTTCGTAAAGTACATATAATATGGTGTAATGCTTTAGTGAGCAGAACATGACTCCACCCCATCCTTTAGATAGTAAATTGTTGTATTTTTTATAAGGAAAATGCAAATATTTTTTTTTCCTCCCTGGGGCCATCGTTAACGACGTGTGATTGCTCAGATACTGTCCTTCATTCTGTCCGTATCTTTATTATTTCTTCCTCATGTTGTCAACAGATGGATCAATGCACAACCCCCATCTCACATTACCAAAAAAGCTGTAGGAGTGATTCCACAGACTAAGCAATGCTTTGAGTGAAATAGCATGATTATTCTGGGATTGTGTCCTGTTTTATTTTCTTGGCTCCTTCTCAGCGTGCATTGTTTCACACAGTGCCACTCATTTTCCTAAGCTAGTAAAGCATATGTCTATGTTGTACTTTTAAATAAATAGCTGGCAAAATTGATAAGAATAAAGTTATTCCAGTTTGTCAGTTGTATGCTGTCTTGTTCTTTGAAAGAAATTTGTAATACCTAGCATTTGTCAAATGCATATAAAGATTTTGTCTTTGAAGCCCTTCTTTTCATTCATACATTAAAATTTTGCTCTTACATGACCTTCTTGTTTTTTTCTTTTTGTTTAGATGGCAGCCACTATACTTATCTTGTATGTGTCAAAATTAAATAAGATTGTTCACTTCCCCGATTTTGACAAAAGCATACCTGTGAAGGTAAGGATTATGTAGGTCCTGATATTAATAAGAAAATGTTACCTCTTACAGTGGCAGTTTTTCTTATGCAGGCAAGATACAAAAGAAGAACGGAAAAAATTCTGCATTTGTGTGTCAAATGTGATTGTTTGTATATCTTTGTTTCATTTAATATTGTATTTGATTATTTTAATTTCACTGCAGTATTCTGGCCTTTTGTTTGCAGAAAAATCTGGTGCCATTTTGTTAGGCAGTACATGGGAAAGGGTGCATACAGCTGGACGAACTCCTTCATATTCCTGAAGTATTTTTCTGGTTGTGTACAGCTCCCTGCAGGATCGATGGGAGATTTAAGAGTGAATTTTGATCACAGCATGAAGGGAGAGAGGCTGCTTGGAAATTTGAATGCAACATGATAAAACAATAGCAAATCAGTATGTGATAGACCAAAAACCATGACAACAGTTGATTCCAAGTATAAGATTTATGTTCCATAGGAGGGGCTAAAATAATGCCCACTGAAAACACTCTAGGTAAGGGCTAGCTGTGTCATACAGACCTTGAATGTGTATGGTCTAAAGAAGCAGGACAGAGAAAATATGAGAAGGTCTTTTATTATCTCAAATTGGAAACTAGGATCTGAAATGACTACAGTAATGATCCTTACAGATTTTTGCATCCAAGTGCAATGTTGCTGGAGCTTTACTTTGATGCATAAGCCTATGTATTTATGTCTTGTTGCAGGGTATTGGTCAGTGTTTGCTGAGAGATGCAGAGAGAGTTAGCTCCCAGCTCTGTTGCAGGGGATATTGTAGCTTTTCAGGCCAGCATCTTCATTGCACAATCTTGTCTTACTATCACTATGAGGTTTACTCTGAACATCTCACAACCATTGGTGAATGCTGTTTATTCTTAATGCATGTTGAAATCATTGGCATTTCTGCATGTAAAAATGTTGTAGGAATATCTATAGCATCAATTATAAAATGGACAATCCTTATTTTTCCCAAAATATGAAAGGACAAGGTTTCCCAGTGGGTAGTTTTGAGTTCTGCGTATAATCAGCTTCTTGAGAGCTCAAGAAGTTTCTTCTCTCCACCTCCCCCAGTCCCTCGACTCTCCCTCTCTGCTGTTGCCTTCACTTTAACGTCATTACAAAGGCATTAAAAAATACAGCACCCATTTTCTTTGTGCTAATAGTATATATACTTTGGAAGATTTTCCTGGATATGCTGGGAGCTGTCAGCACTGCAGAATCCAGGACTTGGCATACTGCTTGTAGTGCTGGATTTGACTAGTCACAGTGGATTGCTGGATTGAGCTGGATTGCTCATTGTTGATTACTTTAAAAAGCAAAATCACCCTTTGACCAACTCTTTATCCTTTTGCAACTTCTGCTTTCATTGATACTAAGATTATCACTGCTTTCACTCCCAGACTGGTTTATGTCCTCAGTGATTTCAGCAAGAGTTTTAAAGTAGCAAAGTGCTTAGTTTAGTGACGAAGCTTTGGTGCTCTTGACCCTTTCTAAGTAAATGTTTCACTGGTCTCTGATGTTGTGCTGGATGTTGTAATTTTGTCTTTACAACAGACGAATTTCAGAGGAAAGAGAATGTAATGTCAGCTCTGTTTTCATCCTATGAATGAAATAAAACAAATTTTTCTAAATAAAAGTCTACAGAAGAGATAATGCATTACAAAATTTTTGCAAACTTATGTTAACAGGCTTAATATTTATTGTTACTTATGCTCCTGTTTACTTTATAGTCTGGTTTACTTTTACTGTACTTTCACTTAGAAGTTAACTTTCATTAACTGTAGTTAACTTTTACTGCACTTTCCTCCTCTTTCCTCTTTGCTGTGAAAAAATGCAGAATTTTCAACATAGATAAAATGCAGCCTACTCTTCTGTATGCTTTTCTAGCACACAATGCTTTGAAAGGGCATAGCCTCCAACACACGCAGTGTCTCCTGAAGCATGTATGGGCACAACAGCAGGAGCTATTACACACGTTAGGATAGAGGATCTGTTTTGTCTGACTGCCATTTCAGCTCCGCTTGACTGATAGTGAGTGGGACTACAGGTACATGCCACCTTTGTCCCCACTGATTACTTGGTTAGTTTTAATCTTCTGCAGCTTTTCTGTAGTGTGAGAATTAACAGCTTTGAGCTGCAGCCATATATTGTATAGGGATCCCTGACTTCTTGTACATTTTCTTAAGTCTCTGAAGTTCTGTTGTTGTTTCTCCATATTGTGTTAGGGCCCATATGTTTCTCTGTGTGTCAGTCTCATTATGCTAGAAGCTGGAAAAGATAAAGTTTAATTTACCCCTAAATAGTTAGCTTTCCTTTCTAGTGTCTCACATAGCATAATTTGTTGGGTAGATCTAAAATGGTGTATCTTCCAGGCATACTAATAAACGTGGAGTACCTGGAGAAGCACAGTGTACTTAGAGTTTATTTATTCTTTTATTCCACCTGTTCTTTTACTTATTTAGCTACTGTTACTAATATTACTTTTATACCTACAATTCAAATGTTAGAACGGGTATTAATCTGAGGATTATAGTAGTTAAAATAAAACTGATTAACATGTACTCTAAATGGAGTCTGAGTCTCATTAGAGGTAGATTGCGACTCTTCTGATGAAGTCAGCAAAGCTGTGGTCATGAATCGTCATGTGAACGAGAGCTGCAGATCAGTGTGCAGCATAGTTAGATTTTTTTTCTTTAAAAAAAACCCTCTTTCTTGTTAAAAGTACATCTGATATTATAGTTATCAAATTCTATCAAGTAAAGTTTCTCAACAGTGCTTCAAAACATGGTAATCTGAGTTGTGCTTTTAATTTTATCACAGTTGTTTCCTCTGCCTCTGATTTATGTTGGAAACCACATAAGTGGATTATCAAGTACCAGCAAACTCAGGTACAGTAAATGGAAGTTATAAGTAGACTGTTTGGATTTTACCCTTTTCTTTTGTGGGGGTAAATAATAAACACTAAAGAGCAGCATTGTGAAGTGACTTAAATGCATATGATGTCTGTCTGTCTAAACCCCTGAAATTATTACAAAATTATTACAAAATTCTTACCCAAACATTTGATCTGTTTACCAGTTGAATGCTTCTTTTAAGGGCGGGCTTAGCCAGGCCTGTACTGACAGAAAGTCACAATACTCTGTGAAAATGAAAGTGCTTTCACTTTCCCCTCACACGCAAGCACCCAGCTTTTCCTGGGTGTCCTAACCAGAGAGTTTGAAAGCTGTAAAAAAGACATTTTTGAAGGAGGAAGAATAAGGGAAAGATTTGTACCATGATGTTGGTGCAGGTTATTTAGGAGTCACAAAGAGATGGAAAAACTACTGTGTAGCGGGGTGGTGGTGGCAGTCTGTCCCTGCTGAGCAGCAAAAGCGGATTGCGGGGAGATTGCTGAAGGCCTTGGTGGCTCCAGTATGCCCATAAGCATAGATCCATGAGAGTTGCTTCCTTGCTAGGGCTAAAAAAGTGTAAGTTATGTAGAGGACCTGCTGTAATAGATTGAATAACCAAATTTTCTGTGGAAGAGGAGTGCAGAAACATCACAGCTGCACCAGTATTGGAGGATATAGTACGACCGTTGCGGTGGTCTCTTTTATGTTAGTACAGGCTCCTGGGGATTTGGTAGTGAGCTAAACCAAAACAGAGAATTTTGCAGGTTTTGCATTTCATAACTTTGAGACACATGCTGAGAGAGAAAATTATTACTTTTAACTTGTTTACCTTTTTATTTATAGAATTAATTTTCTCTGACTAGCAGCATTAGACGCCTTGATTCTGCAACTCTTTGTTGTACACATTCAGAAGTTGTTCCACTGAAGTGACTGTTCAGGCAGACATAAGGACTTTGGCTGTACTGGCCCTAGTAGCTCTTCAGCCATTACATACAGGGAAGTAGTTTCAATCCTATAAGAGCTTGATTCATGGGTTCTTCTTTCCCATTTCCCTATCTGTAATTTTTTAAAAAAAGAAGTTTAGTAGGTTATTTTAAACATAAGTGCACCATCTCTTCCCCCTATGGCTGACATACCTCTTTCAGATTTACTATTCGTAACTAATTTTTATAACAGAAAAGTAAAAATGGCTGCAGTGTTGCTGCAGTGTTTCATTAACATTTTGTTAATATTACGTGACATTTGTTTACATTATGGATTTTTCCACCTTGTCTGGATTGTCTGTAAGGTGTAGATGATCTTATGCATAACTTCAAAATCTCTGTTGTAAAGTGATTAAACTCTGGGTTAGGATTTGTATCAATTATAAATGCAGTTGCTAATAGTTTTCTTAAATAGAAGATTAACTGATCCATATGGCCATGCTGTCAGATTTCCAAAGTGTCAGATGCAAGTGTTTTCTCAAATTAATCAAAAAGGTTTCCATCTGCATTACTTCATGTAGACCAACAATATGTTGTTCAAAAGTAGCTGGTAGTTGCAGCTGGTCCCACTTTTCATGCTTCTTGTACTGTCTCTGATTTTTTCTTGTGGATTTATTTTATTTTTTTGAAAGTACAGCTTGTTTACTAAGCATGTTTGCTTTGTTATATGTATTCAGAGACAGGTTTATTGCGTGTCCTCTAAGTTTACAGTAGAACTCATTTTTACTTACCCCACCCATGAATTCTACAGAAGTAATAGGGGGCTGTGCTAGGTAGAAAACAGCTTTTATACTCCATTTCACTGATGCAGAGGGATCTCTTAGAAGGTAGTCAGCTGCATTGTTTTACAAACTGGCAAGTCTTGTTATTTTTCAGTGATTTGGTTATCTAATCTGCCTCTAGTGTCAGAGTTTACAATTTTTTGTATATGCTAAGTGACTGGGAATTTGTTTTGGTTGCTTGTTGCTGGACTAGTGGTTTCATCCTCTGTTTAGTAAAATTAGATAAGAATTAGACCATAAAAATGCTGTTAATCTGACAGTATGCTTGGATTTTTTTTTTTTTTTTTTTGACAGTTTGCCGATGTTTACAGTGCTCAGGAAGTTTACCATTCCACTTACTTTACTGCTGGAAATCATCATACTTGGGTGATCCTTTTTGTTGTTTCATTTAAGATACCTTTATTTTAGATCATATCCTATAGATTACTTATGGCATCTCATCAGAATATTGAATGAGTGCTTTTTACTGCAGCTTTTTTTAAAGACAGATATACGGGAACAAAAAAAATCAGCTTGCTCTCATACACAGCTTATTCTTTTGACTGTTGCACAGGAATCAGGTAAGCAGAGCACAACCCAGACACTTTAATGGTTATGATTTGTGTCTCATCTGGAGGCCCCTAAGCTGCAAACTGCTTCAAACAGACGGATCCTTATGTCTTACAACAGTGATGATAGTGTAGCAGTCTGCTTATGTACAGTAACTTTCTGGGTCAAGTCTAAAAACACCAGTTTAATGAAGCAAAATGGTATCTACCAGTGTGCTGTTAGATCAAGAAGCTCCTTAATTATAGATACCTCCATTATTTTTAATGAGAAATTAAGAAGTGTATGCTACTGCAGCTTGGGATCAGTAGTTTCAGTTGTACTGACTTGGAAGAACAGGAATATAAATACATGGTACTTTTTCACCACCATAGTTCTATCCACATGGCTTGTGCTCAGTTAAGGTGAGGTCACAAGGGGAAAAGCAGCTTATGGAAGTTGCACCCAGGCAACATGAGAGTGGTGGTCAGGGGAGAAGCTTTTCAAAAAGCCCCCAAGTAGATCATCATCTCCTTTTGGCTGAAGCAGCAGTTGATCAATGTGATTAATATTTCAGGATGCTCTGGTATTCTTTTCTAGTTGTAAGTTCTCATAGGGAAAGCAGAACTTGCAGTATTCTGTTAGCCTGAGGACTCCTGCAAGCAAGGAAGATGTGAGTCAGTGAGGTTGTCATCGGTTCTCAGCTGGATTACAGCAATTTAGTGCAAGCGACAGCCTAGCCTAAGGGGAGCTTAAGAACAGAATGCTGTATTCATACAGACTGCCACAGTGTATTTCCTCAAGGCTGAAAACAAAAGGACTCATGAAAGTCTGTACTGGCTTACTTTAGGATTTCAACAGCAGTCAAGGTTTGGGTTGGTACTGTGGAGAGTCATTGTGATCAAAAGCTAATATATCTAGATACTGCATACAGCTTTGTTGTTGGGATAGTGGTCCACAGCTGTGCTCCTTTGACATTCAGGATTTCTCCAAGAGCTTTGTACATTTTCTTTTGATGGATTTTTTCTCACAGGCCAGCTCAGAGCTGGGGACTAGCATGAGAGAGTGACTAGGGGAATGTCTGCAAGGCACATTGCAGTATGGTGCAAAAATAAGTACTTAAGGCATTTCTAAATAAAGTAGTACAGGTAGAAGAAGCAAAATAGTTTTATGGTCTACTTTTCCCTACTCTGTGGCAGTGGTGATGTAGACATAGTTAAAAATATCATAAGCTTCCATGCTTTCCCCTTCAAGTACAAGGTTTCAGTTTGACTTCAAAATATGTCTCTATTTGAAAAATAGCCCAGATAGTGTGCTGTACAGCATCTCCCCAAGAAAGGTGAGATGAAAAATTACATGAGATGTGTAGTAATTTTCCTTTATTGGATTACTGGAAGACACCAAAATATGTCCACTATGAATACCAATGCACGGTAAATTACAGTTTGTTCCAGCGCTGTTACTTTTAAATCTTTAATCTTTACTTTAAAAATTATCTAGTAGCAGAATGCTTTCAATGCTTTTTCAATCCCTCTTCTTAGGGCCCAGGTCTGACAGCATGGCACATGGTGAATCACGTTGTTTCTGTAAGGTTATCAAGACTGTGCCCACCTGTTAAATGTTTTGTAATTACTAATTGCTTTGAAACTTTTCAGGCAGACAGCTGTTTAATCTCGTCTTTAAATAATGAGAATATGAACTGTCTAATCTTTGTCCACAGGAAACGATACCCACTGAGTATTATAGTCAGCGTATTTGCCATCATTCTTGGGGCTTTCATAGCAGCTGGGTAAGGTTTTCATTTGCTACATGAAGTCATGTTATTAGAGGAAGGACGACAAGAGGATTTTTCCCTTGTTACGTGCCAAGTAGACAAACCTAAGTTGAGATCAGTGACTGTGGATTAAGTTGATTTGGAAAATCTATTTACTGACATCATTGGGAGGTGCAGGATACAAAGGGAAGAATTTAACTCCAGCTGGAAATATTTGGGTGCTTCTTTCTCTGCCCCCACCAGGTTTTCTGTGTTTGCAGGACTGTAAATGAAACAAGGTAAAACTGCATGAGGGATGTTGCTTTTATTTCATAGTATCAGTGTATTTTAATAATCTTAGAAAAATATATTCCTCGTTTGGATAGAAAGGCTGATTCTTTTGCTTGTCAAATACTGTTTTTAAGTTAGGCCATGTCTATTTTTTTAATCACATAGAGCAAGTTCAAGTGTGAGATTAAGTTCAAAAAGCACTCATATACTAGTTTCCTCTGTTTACTTTCTGTTCGAATATTCCTTTACTTAACTGGAAATGTAATGCTATTTTTTGTTTCTTGGCTTTGCTATGTACAAAGGTAAATAATTTCTGTGTGATGTGACTCAGAGCCATGTCCTATTAAATGGATTACCGTATATCTGTGAGGTAACTAGTCAAAACAGAAAGGATGACAATATGTCTGGTCTGACTGTAAAAAACAAGTAGTCAGACGCTATTCACTAGCTACTTTGTGTCTTAAAAGAAATAACTAAGTATACTCAGTAATAATTGGACAAATTGTCAAGATTGAGACAGGTGGAATTTTTCACAGAATGAAAACTGAACATTTCCTGCCACTTCCGCACTGAGTCCCGGGAACTCTGTGATGACTCATTTGTGATGGTCCCGTGAGTGGACTTATAAAGAAGACTTAAAGTAAAACCTGTGACTTGCTGGAGTTCTCAGGATTTGCATTTCTTATTTATGATATTTCTGTAGGTAAACAAGGTGATGCAATGCATTGCACACTGTTTGCTTATTTACGCTATAATATTTCTTGTCCAGGTCTGATCTGTCTTTTAATCTGGAGGGCTACACCTTTGTATTGCTAAATGATATCTTCACAGCGGCAAATGGAGTTTACACGAAGCAGAAAATTGATCCAAAGGTATCTGTGGGGTAATTACATTGACTTTAAGATTTTGACAATGTGGTAACAGTGGGTTACTTGTTATATGACTTATGAACATACAGTTAAGAAGTAATAAATAATTTCATTTGCTTTCATATTTGAGTTGATACATGCATCCTTAATACAGAGCAGCCTGAGAAAAACTTGTTATTAGTATCTCAGGCAAGGCTGAGATAAACAGTGTATTTTATTTTCTTCCAAGTCTTTTAGGCAGAGTTTGTAGTGGCTTTAAAACATTGCTTTTGGCAAAAAAAAAAAAAAATTAAAATAAATCCAAACCAAAAGCAAATTGTTTACCTGTAAACACGAGATATGTATTTATCTAAGGAAGATGACTTTTTGACTTGAAACACACTTTAAGTGAGGTTTATGTAAAATAAACTTGTGGGTAGGTAACAGAGACCTGTCCGGTTCGTGTCAAGAACCGCAACAACGTATATCTACAAACCCAGGTATGCCAAAGTATTAGGTGATACCTTGATACACTACATTTTATGTAAACATCGAGCAGGCTGCTTTTCAAATACAGTACCATGAAAACATAACAAGCCATAGCAAAGAGCAGTCTTGGAGATGCTGGATAGAGCTTTTATCACAGACTTTTGTGGTTCAGTCTGTACAGTGGAAATATGTATCTTTTCATAATCTCAGGAGTCACATCAAATCCAGACTCTGTATTATGAGCAGCACTTAATAGCATCACTGTTTTCTGCAAAATAATGGGATTTCATGTTAAAGTAAGAGATAAGATGGAGAGATTTGATAAGTAGCATGGCTGAATCTGGAGGAAGGGAAGGCTGCTTTTTCATACCCCTAATCTTCTGCCCTTGTGTCAAGCAAGTTAACCAAGAGAATGTAAGGCATCCCCTCAAGTTGCTTGAAGTTACATCACTTACCAGTGATTACAGATGCACCATAGGAGTCAGACTTCATTGATTTTCCCACTATGCTGGCCCCAGGGAGCTACCCTGCCCTGTGCTTTGCACTAGATGGAATGGGTAATCCTTTGATCAGGCAGAGACTTAGGTGGAATCTTAACACAAAGCAGTTCTGGACCAGTGCCTTGGGAACTTTCTGACTAGCTGGTGTTGTGTAGAAACTGTTCAAGGTATAGCAGAGCAGTGATACTCTGCTGACTATGCAGACAAAGTGACTGCAGTGGAAACTCAGCTCAGTACTAAACACTGAATCCAACAACTGCAAGCTTGTATTTTAAATTGAAATGTATTATGTTTTGTCTATTCATTGACAATAACATCAGAAGGATTGCCAGAGTAATATTTAGTATTTTGCTCCCAAATGGCTTGTAATTCCAAACACCATGTTTTATTTTTCACAGGAGTTGGGAAAATACGGTGTCCTTTTCTATAATGCTTGTTTCATGGTGGTTCCAACAGTTATTATTAGCTTTTCTACTGGAGACTTTCAGCAGGTAAGGAACAATATTGTGTGTCTCAGACTGATAGTGGTATTTTGTTCATTTTTTCAGTTGGGGGGTGGCTGGGTGTTTGTGTTTGTTTTTGAAGAGGTAATCCTACCTCTATGTTATCGACTAGTATTTGAAATATGTTTCTTGGACTTGCCCTTCACAAGTACAAACTTGTAATTATTCACTTTAAGGAAAAGCTGAATTTGTGTGATAGCCTTTATATAAATCTTTGTTTAAGAACTAAGGTATGACTGGGAACTCTTAGCTAGAGCAATTGGTTGGGAATCCAACTCCATTGTGTGATTTGCCAGATGCTCTAAAATGAGATTGCAAATACCAAAACCAGACAATTTCCAGTCCTTCTCTCATTCTGATGCACAGAACAGATTCCTGTTTAGTCGCAGTCTAGTTTAGTAACATACATTTTATATTCTCATAGAATGGCAACATGATTCTCCATAGCTAATCATAATGGAGTATAATACTGTAGGCAGTATGTCCTGGCATGTAAAGTATCAGACCAGGTTTGTGTTTTTCTGGCTCCCTCACAGACTTGCTGAGTTGCCTTTTTCTTACCGGTCAAATAAGTGTAGACACTTGTATTCCTTTTTTTGCAAATGTTTGAGATTTGCCACTAAAAATTGTTGCAGAGCTTGGGGGGGGTGTCATAAATCATTCCAGTGTCCTTTGTTGTATGTTGTTGTGCCCTGGACTCACATGGTTTTGTCATTGTGTTCTTAGTAGTCTGCTTTAAGTGGAAAAATTGTCATTCCCTGAAAATGATGGATTTAGATCTGCTCTGGGTATGAAATCTCTCCTTGTGACTTCAGTCCAGCATGACTTTGTGCCAGTTCAGGAAAATGCAGCTGATGCCCTTCTTGGCAGGCATAGTGGGAGCCAAATTTGTATGGCTGTAAGGTTTCAAATGCTTTCCTAGCAGACAGGGCTGGAGGCATTGTGGGAGAACTGGACAGGGAAGTTTATCTTGTTTCTAGGTTTATTCCATGGGAAAAATAAAAGAGTGTGTTGTGCCCACATGTTGATTTGCCACAAACAATTTAATGCTCAATTACCTGAAAAAAATAAATATCAGAGAAATGCATGGTGCCTATTCTGCATATGCATTGGCTTGGTCTCTTACAGTCCCATTAAATGATGTGGGTAACTAGTGTCAATGTGATGCACAGCGATTAAATCACAGAAAAAAGAGAGAAAATGGAAAAATACTGGTGAAAAGTCAACAAATCATTGTAGATAACACCTGCATTTAGCAGATTTTCAGGACATAGAAGCTGGCTTGCTTATACCCTAGCAGAGCTTTTTGCCTTGATCCATCACAGACAATGCACAGCATGTATCTTTTGCCAGTCAAAATGTCTATGTGATAGGGAGATTGTTTCTACTTCTCTAGCTAGTTCTGGAACGGTAGATGCCACATCTTGTAGAGGCTACAGTGTGTGAGTGTCCCAGTTATTCACTTCTCCTCTACTAGCTGGCTGACTAGGAGGAGAGGAAAGCATGATGCAGTGGAAGACAAAGGAAGCCCCAGAATGCCTCTCTAATACTTTGCAGTTTGTTGTTGCACACCAGCACAATTCTAGCAGGGCAGAGCTGCCTGATATCCGTCTAATCTACTGCCTCATGTGGGGGAGGCTCAGCTAGCCACAGCTCAGCATGGACTAACAGCCTTTATCCTGTTTCATGGGGATGTGTTCAGCCTTTGCTGACTTTTCACAGAATCACAGAATCACTAAGGT
>NW_010543792.1:0-11372 GCF_000687285.1 Phaethon lepturus
TGGAGGGCTCGAGGCCGCTGCTGAGGCAGAACTCGGAAAGGACCGGGATGACAGTCCTTTACACTGTGTCTCCCGCTCACTTTGTCTTCCCTTCTTCTTTTCCCGCGGGCGTCTCCCCTGACCTTCAGTCCTCGCCTTGTCTCTTTTCACCAGCTCCCTCTCCTCAACGATCAGTTCGCTCAAACATTAGGCATTGAAACAGTGGAGACTAACAGGGAAGTGTCAGTTCCTAGTGGATATTGGTGCCCAGAAGAATACTGGAGGAGTGAATTTTGCTGCTGCCTGTTTGCACGTTATTCGCAGGCTCAGGGAGACAGTGCAATACTTGGTAAATGGAGATCATGTTAGAAGATTGGAACTCTTGAGTCTGAAAACTTTATAGCTTGAACTCTGCAGACTTTGCCTGTGTCCTACAGGCTACTAGAGTCCTGAGCCATCCCTTAATTCAGATGGTTGAGGCCACTTGTTCAGCTCTGAGGTTAGGTAGATCTTTCTTTCCCTTTGCTTTTATTCCCCTCTACTTTTTCTTGCTGATCCAGGCTAAAGATCACTTTAACTGTAGCACAAAAATCCCAGGAAAGTAGTAGCAAGAATACTTTTCTAATTGGGAACCAGATGTCATCGTAAGAGACCTCCTAGATCTTTCTAATCCATAAGTGTGTCACCTAAGAGCCAGACAGTGCCTCGAACACTTACCTGCAGGTTACTGCAATCTCCAGGCAGACATTTATGCCTGTAGCTGCAGACCACAGACACCACTTTCTTTGCTCTGTATCTCTCTTCCCCCAAAGTCATGCAGACCCTCATGTTGCTGGAGAAAGCAATGGCTGGACACTGCTTTGAAGTTGCATATATGAAGTTACCTATCATTATCAGACTATGGCAAACACTCTTGACAAATGTGAAGACTTTCTCAGTGTATACAGAGACATTTAAAAAAAAAGTTAAATAAAAAAAGAGGAACCTTTCTAAACTCAAAGGGCCCTGTCAAAATCTTTCCAGTGATGGCTTATTCTGTGCAATGCTGAGTGTAAGAACTACAATAGTAAAACTGAAGCCAGAGTTTGCCTTATGTTCTAGGGTGAATCCTAGCATGCTCCCCTGCCCTCAAATCAGGCTGAGCCTGAAGAGATAAAGACCTCAAGCTTTCTGGGCCCTGGGAATACACACATTGGTATGTTGAATTTTGACACAAAATTCTTCAACCTCTGAGTGAAAAGTTAGGTGTTAAGTAATTTGGCATGTTGTCATATCCTAGGCCTGTAAAGACTTTTTTTAATTATTATTATTCCATACAAACAAATTCTGCCTCTTGTTTGTAATTGCTTTCATTAAATTTAAAATGATATTCCAAATACTGCTGATAAAAACCCCATAAATTAGTATCATATAAGGAAAAACATCTAAACTGCAGTAATCCTATGATTCTATTGTGAACAGCCAGTGCAAAATCTGAATGCATGTACCCATGTCGCACAGATTAGCAGAAGGTGTGGGGAATCTACAAGCATGATACAAACCATGTAGCAACAGAAAAATGCTGAGATTAAGTCATGAAAGATAACCCCATATACCATACCAAGAACAGAATCTGAGAGCTGGAAAGGGTTTAGTCTCTTTTTGTCGTGTTTGTTGTTGTTGCTGTTCATTTTTGTTTGCTTTTTACCAGCAAAAATGCAACCTAAAAAACCTCCCCAATAAGAGTATAACAGTTTAAGTCTATTAGGAAGAGTAAGTTTGTATTTGAGTGCAATTAATTAATTTTCTGGACTGTCTTTAGTTGCTTGAAACTCTAATAGTAATTTCTAACCTAGACAAATTCTGACTTTGTAATTACAGTCATGGTAACTGCTGGTAGCAGTTACCTAAAAACATTGGTAACAACAATGTGTTTGGCTGGGACATGTGTGCAGTGGAACCCTTCCTGCTCCCCCAGCAGCAAAGGGAGCTGCGCGGACAGTGTATTCTGGGTCACGTAATGAGCTGATACAGTGCAGCTGTGCATGTGTTTCCAAGGTATTCTAGGCACTGGCCTTACGCTATTTCTGTGTGGGCTTTTTTTCTGCATGTGTAACCTGTACTATAATTGCAATTAAATGTTAAACTCTGAATAGAAAAACTTCTCTGCCACTGATCATGGTTCAGTTGGTAAAAGGACAGATTATTTTTCACGATCCTTTGAGTGACAGAAGTCTTGGCATGGAATAAAGTGAAAACTGAATCCTACTTACTTTAAGTCTTGTCAGTTGTTTTTAATCCTTCTATAACAACAATAATAAACGTTATGATAGAAATGGTGTAACTTAGATGCAATACAGTATTGATTGACTTGTGATCTATACATTGGGCATTTTCATTACTATGCTGTAATTACTTTCTATTCCACAGTAAATACTGTTTCAAGATTACTTTCCCTCTTTATTGCTGCTAACTGTAAAGCAGTTCTTAAAGTTTTCAGCTGTAACAGAATGAGCATATTGTTTCATTTCAAAAACATATGGTTAGAATTCAGTTTTTCCCTTCGTAATGTTCTCTGCCCAGCAGAGTCCAGCACTTGGCTTAACATGTGACCTGGAAAATTCCATATGCTTACAGTTCTGAACTTCATAGTTTCCGCTCGTTACAATACTAGTGTAGAGAAAAACACAAAAGGTTTAATAGCAATATATGTACTAGCTAGATGCCTATTAAATAAAACTCCACGTGAAAAAAGTTCACATTTTATGAGTTACTTTTTGCATTTAATATCAATAGTGCAATTACATATTTATTGTTACAAGCTAAAGCTCTGTGATTGTAGCTCTGCGATGGTTTCCTTTATTACTAGAGTAGACCTAAAGATTGTTTGGATATGTAGAAACTGGAATGTTTTTTTCCTCAAGGCTCAGTTAGTACATTTGCCTGCAAATCTCTACAAATATGACTGACCGGGGGAGCTGGTAACACAGCCGATTGGAACTGCCCCATGTGTTGCGTGTATTTGCAAGTTATATGATGCTGTCTGTAGCGGCTGCATCGCTGTATGGCTTCTCCATTCACATTTTGGCTGCATCTGGTCTTGATCTTCATTCCATATGGAACTTATCTGAAATCTTCTTCTGCCTATTCATTGTATTTGAGTGCTGGAGATCTGCCTGTGAAAGCTTTGAGGATTCATGCTTTTTTACTGTTCTATCTGCAAATCATGCTTGCATGTTCACACAAATACAATTTTATCGTATTCTGAGTAGTTAAGTAGCTACCATACCATCTATGTCTAGTATATTTATCCTTACAAGGTTATTGTGAAATAAGGATAATAGTATTTCTCCCTTTCAGAGAACGGAAAATGAGGTACTGAGGAGCTGTGATTTAAAGTCAAATGTGAAGCACAGACTTTCACCTGCATCTCTTAAGCTGCACCTGAACTGTTAGGTTATCCATTTCTGCTAAATGAGATTGGCAAGCTGTCTCTGTGCTTTACTACGCAAGCTTTCCTCCTTTAAACTGAGCCTTAAAACCTATCTCAGGAAGCAGTCTCTCTTTTCTTTCCATTATTAAATCTAACAGAACCCCCTCTGCACTACAGTCTTTGGGTCTGACTTGGCTGGTTTAGGCTGTAAAGATACCTGGGTAGGATTACATCTTCTGTTGGTTCTACATGTAAAAGTGTAAGATTATATTTTTTTCTCACAAATTATTTAACCTTGTTTAAATAAGGTCTTACCCTAGGATGTACTGTTTCTAATACTGTTGCCTAATCTCTTTCTTCACAATTTATGATATTATTATCTTTCATCCAAGTGCCATTGCTACTGAATGTATTAAACAGAGAAACATCTCCCATTGGCTGATATACTCCTGAAATGTACTGTAGCAGACTTTAGATTTTTTTTCTTCCAATCTCTTTATGGTGTCAGTTTTCTTCACGAAATACACTCCCTGCAGCATTATTAGCAAAGCGTGAATAACTGGTATCAAGGATCAGTAGATTCTCTGTCAACAACTTTGTTGTGCCGGGAACTTAGGTTCTTACTGATGTCTGGAAGCTAGTCAGCATGCATATGCATAGATATGTTTTGCATGCATTTTTAATAGATTTTAGTTTTAATAATGCATCTATTGGTGGTCTGCAAACACTCTTCATATTTTATTTAGAAATCAAATAATGAACAAGATACCTGCATTACTTTAATTCTTACTTGTGTCAGTAAAGATCTGGATTTTTGTGATATCTTATTTAGGCAGTGCATGTACATTCTACGTTGGGAGGATAAATATGGAAGAGTGCAGTATTTTCTTCCCTCCGCCCCTTTTTTTTAAAGTTACTGTTATGAGATGTAGGGCATCAGTTCTGAATACCTACCATAGTATGGACATATTTTTAGCTATTGGACTTGCTGGACTGTGTTCTGTCTTTGTCTGGTGTCGACTTCTTTTGAAGAAGAGCTGAGGAAGCAGTTACAGACTGAGACTGCGCCCTGGTACTGGTGCTAACCTATTCTGTGATGTTTCTGTAATACCAGATTTAAAGCTAGGACTGAGATTTAGCTTCAGTCACCTTGAAGAGCCTTGCGAGGTGCTCGTATAAGATTTAATCCTGAATGAAATAAAATAGAAGAGAAAAATATTGTACTCTTGTGCAACTTGCATTGGGCTGAACTGCATTACTCTTGGTAGGTTATCAGAAAGGATAATTTTGTCAGAAATTGATATTTTCACCTGTTTATATAGGCTGGGATTGTGGATTGACTAGCACAAGAAAAGATTAATAACAGTGAGTGATTGGTCTGATCCAAATTCTGACACCTCGTACTAAGAAAGGAAGAAGGAACAGTATCTTTTCCTTTGAGCTGATGCAACACTGAACAAGGGTGGCAACTTTTAAAGAAGGAGCAGTTAAATTGAGAGGTAAGCTTGCTAACATCTATACTTACAGACACAGAAAAACAGCACAGCCAGAATAGTGCCCATTTCTTGTGTCTGGGTATTTTTTGTGATGGTGTGTCCCCGGCCCCCCCCCCAGTAGCTTACCCTTACCCTGTTTCCTCTTACCTTACAGAAACAAGACTCCTGTGAGCACTGAACGGCGTAAAGGTTCATGTCCATTTTTTGGCCATGAGGATGTTGTTACTTTTCTGTTCCCTTAGAGTAGGACTTTTCTCATAGAATAAGGTTTTCTATATTGAACTGTAATTTGAATTGTCTGAGCATTTTATAGTTTTGTACTACTTTAGTGATAGCTGTTCTTATTTTTTTTTTAAAGATACTTTACCATTCTTTTTTGGTATGATGATTGGTCCTGTGCTTAGAAGGATACCTGTCTTGCAAATTATGTATGCAATTTGCTGTAGATTAGCAAACTATTGCATTCATAGCCTTGCATTCTAAGCAATTAAAGAAATAAAAGCTACCTTCCGAAACTGAAAATGCACCTGTTAATTCTTTTGGTGGAAAATTTCTTTTGAGGAAAGTCTGTGTGGAAATTTTATCGGTTAGGCCATGACCCTCACGTGTTCTTATGAGCAGGGAGTTAGGCATTGTTATTTTAAAGCTGTAATAAATTATGTACTTATTTTACTTGCCATTGTAAATTTCATTACAGGTGGGATACTGATAATATTAAAGGATAAGACTGATTAGCCAAAACATGAGCTTTGTTTCTGCTTTGTTCTGGGGTTGGGAAGACAAACTTTAAAGAATGTTTCTCAAGGGAATCACTGTACAATACAGGATAAAAAGCAGGGGATTGTCTTATGGTTTGTCCCCATTCTGATGCTGTCTAGAGAAAGCTAGGGGACAGCTCCAGTCCACACCACTTTCCTGTCTGCCACTGTCTTTGGGAATGATTTTTAATTCTTGTGGTGGTCACTGAAGTTATTCCTTACTTCCCGTGTGTTGTGGAGTTATGCTGTTCATTATGAGGATTGATTATCTGATGGCTACATTTAAGCCTTTGACCATGTCTAAGATGCACGTAAAATACAAGTAAACCAACAACAGATGCTGCTTGTTACTGAGCTGTATTTCAGCAAGCTTTGAAACAGTTTTCTGCTTCTAGTCTGGAAGATGGGTCACCCTTGTTTTCATCCCTGATTTCAAAATATGTGTAGGAGGAGGATTCCACGACTTCATGATACTCTTGAGAAAGCAGCGAAAATTTTGTTGCTAGGAAACTATGGAGGACCTACAGTGTGCGGTCTTTCCAGAATGTTTTATAGTTAGCATCAGTTATTAAGTTCTCTAATCTTGTTCTTTATGCAAACATCCACGCTTTTTCCTATAGTCATGATGTTTGTTACACACTTAATGTATACTAGAAAATACATTCTTTCTGTGGTTATTTCCGTATGACTTTCTCCCATTCTTCAACACGGAAAAAAACCCCCAGCAAATATTTCAGATTATGTTGTGTTTTGAAGGCTAGTATTTATTAACATGGTAATGTTGGCTAGACATCCTGAATTATTAGGGTATGGTAGATCATGTTTCCCACCAAAGACAAATGCCGAGATCCATAGAGTTGCATGTCTTGTGTAGAAACTTAATAACATTTTTATTAAGTTAATATTTATTAACATTTATTATCAGGAAAAGTCTTAAAGCATAGGGTGTTTTCCAGCTGACTAGGTCTGGTTGCTCCTTTACAATGGATGCTGTGACTCCCATTTTATAGCCATATAGATGTACCTGCATGTTGGAATAGTGACTGAACCAATGCTGTGGACTTCAGTCCAGGAGTGATACACCTGTGACTGAAATAATGATGCAGTGTCTGAGATCAGTCTTGGTATAGAGCTGCTGCTAAAAAGTATAGCACCCTTTGGACTAAAGGGAATCATAATCTTTGAGAACAGTCATAGAGACAGAAAACAATTTTTTGTGGAGCAATTCACTAACATCCACAGACTGTTCTCAAATGGCAGAATGTTAATATACTCATTTGTGGTTTCTGTAGAGCTTGATGTGATTCTTTTAGAACACTGTGGAAACGTCATCTTTATCTGACAGTGTGTGGGCATTACTTCATGACCATTTCTAAGAGCATGGAAAAAGGGACTCTGCTACCCACCTATCTGTAAATAACTAAATATCATCAACCCAGACATAAAATTGCATTTTATGGGTAGTCTTAGGAACATGCAACATGGGCAATTAGATCACATGTAGTCCTACAATAGTCCCAGTAAAGAGAATGAAATTACTTAGAAACTTGCTGTCCAAACTACTTTCAGGTGAATTGTTTCCCTTACACACACTGAGGGTCTCAGAGTACCCGTAAATACAATATATGAATGACTTGAATTCAACTCCAACAATAGGAATTGGCTTCTAGATAGGTAGATACAGAGCCTTTACTTTTGTATGACTAAATTTTTGGATTGTAGATCTTGGGTCCTCTTGGCAGCTAGGGTACTTGAAGGGGCTAGAGCATATATATATAAAAAAGCCTTTTTTAATATTGGTGGAATTTTGAAGGAAATGGAAAATGTAAAAGACACTGAAAACATTCCATAGTCCTTCAGTGAGCTCTACAGGCTACTTGCCATTGGTAACCACTGAGGGAAACCTATCCCAGTACAAGATGTGGCCTTCAAGCCAGGACTTTTTGAAATAAAGTCCCTCCTGCAATCTTGATGTCTGTGTGTCTTTCTGCAGAATCCTTTGTTCAGCTGGCAACTCCTGATTTTTCCTAAAGAGAAGAATTTATGGAAAAACCTGGATAAGAATCTTACTAGTTCCACCTTCCCTCCTCCACCACCCCCTACCGCTGCCTTCTTCAGGGAAGAACATTGTGTAGATAAACCACCATTTAATGGAGCATTAGAATTGGTGCAGTCATTATCAATGTTCTGCAGGAGCGGGGAAGATACTATTGTGGTTGAGAAGGATTTTATGGTTTGGGACTGGGGAAAAAGAGAACACAAGCAAGTTGCAGCCCTAAACTACTTTTTAGTATTTTCCTATTGGATCTAGAGAAACACAGGTTCACAGCCCTCATTTGCCTAATTGAAAATAAAGTCTTGAATGTATCTCTTTATCTTGCATCATATGAAGTGTCTAAGAGTTATTTTGATTCACTGCATGTATATATAGTTATTGGAAGTGAATAGTTCTAGGAAGAGTGGTTCAAGCTGGGCTACAGTTGTAAATCAGTTTTCTCTTGATAAATAGTACCGAGACTCTCTTCCTTTAACATTGCTGCCTAATGTCTGCTCTGTGATTTTATGTAAATTCTACCTATTTCCAGCGTATACAGGGGAAGAGTAATGTTGAGAAGCAAAAAAAATAATGTAGCAGGTAAAGCATACCAAAGGGCTAAGAAGGAAAAACACTTATTAACAAACCTGGTATTGTGTGATTTGGAATAAAAACACTTGGGTGCAGTGCTTTTTGTGAAAAGTGCTTAATGCTTTGGTACTGGTATGCTGATACAGAAATAACTGTGGCTGGCAAGTCAGAAAGCAGATATGCTTCTGTCCTTGAAGGTATGTATTTCAGAATTATGAGGAAAAATGTTGGAAGGTAGGAGTATTGCATTAATGTGGCTTTGTTTTTAGCTTTGTTAAGAAAACAAGCTTAGGCTGTCTCTCTCTGTCTTTGCCTGAATAACTTTTAATACAACTATCCGGTTTCAAAAAGCCAGAAGAGGAAAGCATGCTTCAAAAATGATTCAGTTTCTACAGACACTGAAAATTGAGTCTGTCTCCTTAGCTCAGCAACCAAGCTGGTGTCCCTGCTAAAGGAAAAGCAGGGAAAACTCATCTGTTGTTTGTTTGGCAGCTGCTGGCTGGACAGTTGTCATGCATTAACTCAGATTTAGTTAGTTATCACATGCTGTCACTTTGGTAGGCCTTTTGGAAGGTAAATTGTAACTTACTGTGGTGTGGGGAAGAAAATAAGAGTGATTTAAGTGCTGAAGGATCCACATCTACAGGAAAGAAGGTACATTAATTTCTGTGTGTGTGGAGCAGCATATTTGAAAGTGGAATTACAGTTGTACTAGTACAGAAAATCACAGTGGTGGCTCACTATGATCCATCCCATTTTTATTCTGACCAGGAGGCAGTTGGTTAGGAAAAAAAATATACCAGAAGAAATCCATAATGATGAAAATTGTAATGAGATAAAGTAGTAATATGCTTCAATCATTAACTTGGAGTGTCAGGCAGATCAGAAGAGTACAAAATGCAGACAATCTAAAAATAAGTGAGTGTGACCAAGTAAAATGTCTGATATTTGAGATTACTGATTTGTGGTAGTGGTTTATGTTAGAAAGTCGAGTTATAAAGTGGTACTAGATGTCTGGGGCTCCTCAGCTCTGTAGAAGGGCCTGTTGTCAGCTGATATATGAAATTAATGATGTGAGGAGCAGGAGAAAGGAGGATGGTCAGGCTTTTCAAGGTAACATAGTATTAATTCAGCTGAAGCTTGAACTAGTGCAGATATAGAGGATGAAAGTATTACCTGAATAAGCATATTCTGTGGCATATTTACCTATGGCAATTGATGGTATACTTTCAAGCCTTGCTGTGTAAGACTTAAAAAGCCAAGCAGAAACAATTTGGGATTTTTTGAGCGCGGGTTTTTTTTTTTATATTCTGTAAAAATAGTAGTGTTCAAAAACTGTACTGAGAAATGACGACAAGATTATTTCTTAAAAATTAATTCAGAAAGTGTAGAAGCCATCAAAAGACAAATGCAAAGTCTGTGCTATAATGTGGATTGAATATGAAAAAAATCATACCTGTTTATCAAACTCTGAAGCAAACCTTTAGAGCCTTTCAGCATACAGTGAATCATTTAATGGGTGAAATCCTGGTATCTAAAGTTAATGGAAATTTTGAGAGTTCAGTAAGGCCTCCATTTCATTTCACAGTTGTAAAAGTGACACAAAGATAACTTCATGCTGTCCAGGTAGGATGACTGAAGTCCTTTTCCTCACACTTCATGTGTTATTCTGTGGGAGTACTGGGAGAGATGATCTCTTAGATTTCATGAATCTGATCAGCTGAGATAAGGAAGACTTGTCTGTTGTGTCATATTATCCCATCATCACCTAGATTGTGTGTGCATCACCTAGTAGTGAAGCAATAGGAAAGGTCTCAAAAAAAGACTTGCGGGGAATTTGCTTGATATCAAGGCTGCTTTGACTACAGAACTTTATTGTGAAGCTCTCAGTCTGAGAGAAACACCGCAGTCTCTTGCACTGGTGGCCCCTTCTTTGCAGTTACCAGCTGCATCTGGCTGACAGATACTGGCGGAGCAGGCAGATTAAGTTGCTTGCACATGGCATTTACTGGACTATACTCCCAATGCATTTTGCACAATGATGTAGCTGGGAGGACAGGACACTGAGTCAATCTCAACTCCTCTGCACATGCCTATGGCAGAGCACATCCTAGGGATTGGTATCTGGTTAGAACGCGATGAATTCTCACAGCTTCAGTAGGTGAGACTGCTGTTGGGAGGCAGGTATTACACTAGGACAAGTATTGTAAGACTAGTATTTGGTTATGAAAGTAGAAGAAAAAGTAGTAGAAAATATCAGCTGTATTGACCAAGTACTTGGACAGAGAAATCTTGACTGCTGAATCTTGCTTGGGGAATCGTCTTCTCCTACTGATGTCTGTGTGGGATGGGGAAAGAAGAGAAATGTTTGTTTCTCTGCTGCTACAAGTGTTTGTATGAGAGAAGGGAAGAGATCATGATTACAGCTTCTGCTACTTCAAGAAAAACAAATCCTAATGTGCTTCCTGAAGGGAAGGAAAAATTTCTAGCTTTCATCGCTGCTCCATGCCAAAGACCTAGAATAGAGAGTGGAACTTCAGGACAGAGTTGCAGTGAGGAAACTTGACACTGACATGCTTGAAGTCTCAAATTGCTTTCATTGTATTTTACTTTTTCACTGCTTTATTTGTGAAAGATATACAGAGAAAAGAACCTGGGGAAAACAAGATTATCCAATGCATAATACAGCAGTGCTGCATTTAACTAGCATCATGTTTATGGCTGCCAATCAATCTGAACAGGCTGTAATAGGAAAAGTACTTAGAATCATAGGATAATTCAGCTTGGAAGGCATCTTGGGAGGTTAACCAGTCAAACCTCCTGCTCAAAGCAGAACTCTGCCAAAAGTTTGTCTTTGTTAAAGATGGAGGATAAACCGTTTGTCAGTGGGGCATGTTCTCTCTTGGTTTGTTAAGCACCTGTAAAATAAATAAATAATACTTGAAAAATTAGACCAGAAATGGTAGGCAGCGGAGAATCAGATCCATTATCTGCAAGGCAGTTTAGAGTCAAAGATGACAACCCAGCCATTACTATAACAACTGTTTCTACCAAGCATATTCTCAGATGAAAACTACAATTTCTAGAGGATTTGAAAAAAA
>NW_010543793.1:0-11658 GCF_000687285.1 Phaethon lepturus
CCATCTTTCTCTGAAGACTTGATTCTCACTTAATTTAATAGGATTTTGCATTGATTTAAAAAAGTGAAAGCTGAGAATACTTACAGAGAGTTATTTCTTTTACAGAAAGATAAAAATTCTACTTTTCTGTTTCATGTTCTTTCCTCTCTTGATTATCAAATTTCTATCAGATTTACACTTTAGTATAAAATATTGCTTATCATCCATAAAGCACCAGATAGCCTTGGTTCCTGGATATAGAAAATTGTTTAGTCTTCTGTTGTTAGCATTCAACTTCAAACTACTCTGTTCTGTTGTCAATCTTGTCTGCGTTGCAAGAAGCTGCCACAAAATTTATCATTGACAGGTACGATAGCTATTACAAATACTACCTTGTACTAAAGAGGGGTTCATGAATTAAAATGAACAAGCCAATAAATAAATGCAACAATTCTATTTTTGTACAAGCGTTCAATCAGCCTTAGCATATTTTTTTGCCGTGAGTAGCCTTAGGATAGGTAGTATGAAGCAATAATTATGAAGGGTCTCGTATGCATTCATGTAGCCTGTAAAAGCTAGTCCGTGGTGGATTATGTCTTAGGAAGTGAACATATGACAGAATCCAGCTTGTGATTTTGGTTCCTGAGCCGGCACTGCTGGATGGACACTGCTTAATACTGTTGTAATTTGCCTACCATGTGAGGAGGTGAAGTTCTGTAAGATATCTTTCCCTCTGACCTGTGACAACCAGGGTGTCATGTAATCTGTTTTCTGAGTGTTTGATGTGCATGCTCAATATGTAAGATCAAAACCCACTGTAGCAGAATTCGAGGGCTACAGACATCATGTATGTTTGAAAGAACGTACAAATATAAAAATGAAACATAACGTGTTCTGGTGACCAGTGGCTCTGTGCCTCGCAGTGCTGGAAAACAATTTTCAGCATTCACATGACAAATGGTTCTGCTGCACTGATTTGTCCACATTTATAGCATACTTTGAAGATAGTCCAAAATAGCTTGTGGTTGATGACCTCTTGGGCATGTTAAAAGTGATATTTTACTTGACAGGCTCAGAGACATGTTTCAGGGAGAGAGTGTAAATACCAGTAGGGTTTCTGTGTTGGTATCGTTTGCGGGAAGTGTTGGATCTGCTACCAACTTAACGGTATTTAATGCTGGTAGGTTGTAATTTGGTAAGTTTGATTGATAAGTCTCTTAGAACTTTTTTTGTATCAGTGGTTAAGAAACTGAAATGAAATACATGTAGAACTGGAAACAGGGGTCGAAAGCATGATTAGCAGTATTAACAGTTCTTGTGACTTTTATTGCCCATGTTACAATGTTTAGCAGTTTCTTTTAAAGGCCTATGTTCTGGAATCATCTGAATAAAGCAATAAAAGGAAAGGATTTTTGTAAACACTGTATTTACATACCTTGAAGTTAGAAAAGAAAATCTTGAAAATGTGACCCCCTAAGGCTGAAAACTAGAGAAATCAAATAAAAGCAGATGTATTTCAGAAGTTATATATATGATTATTAGCAATTCTTCTAAGTTTAAAGACACAGACTTGACTGGTATTATTTTCTTTATTTGTGTTTCAAGGTCAGTCGAGGTGTACAAGCCCATTTTGGGCTGCGGTAGACAACCAGGCTAAATGGTGTACGAGAACCTTTGTAGCCTAAAAGGATTGCATCTTGTCCTTGTGTGTGGTTCCAAACCATTCTTCAGAGATACCCTTTTGAAGAATCTGGTGTTATGTTGTTGATGCAAACTGCAAGGTCTGGTGGAACCAACTTTTTTAAAGTTGAGGATTACTGGAGGGAGTGTGTTGCTCAAACCTTGAATTTTGTTCTTTGACTGGCTGAGATTATATTTCTAATTATAAACAGAAATACACATAGAAAAATGAAAGCCATATATACAAATCCATTGCTCTCTAACACTAACGCTTGCAGTTATTGGCCATGTTTTATAACTGGGCAATCTGTGGTTTTGTAGGATGCTGAGAAACGAACTCCTCTTCACGTTGCATCATTCCTGGGGGATGCAGACATCATTGAGCTTCTCATTTTGTCAGGTAAGGTAGTGTCCCTCACTATTACTAACTGGTAAATTAGCTAATTTTAAAGCTATAAGGAATACCCAGCAAAGCATATATGAGTGAGCTTTGGGCAGTGCCTATTTCTGAATTTCATAAGAGCGGGTTGTACTTGTGGCAAGCTTAGAAAATATATTTAAATTTGGTGATACAATTATAAAACATGCACTGTGACTGAATAGAATTAATAAACAAAGCAACTAGTTTTTAAAAACTTCTAAAGCATTCAAACTGACAATATTTGTGGATTCAGAAACTTGCTGAAGTACATATTTGAAATGTGGGCTTACCCTCCTGGAGCACAAGCCGAGAATTCCTGTTAAGTACAAATTACTGTGGAATAATAGCAAAAAGGTTATGAATGAGTTTGAATGAATTGTAAGTGGTATTTACAATCGAAACTTGATTCTAAGAGTCAGGAAGTTGATTTGGAGGATAGAAACTGTGCAGTAGGAAGTATCTAAACCAAAAAGTAAAAAAATACTTCCAAACTATTGTAAGTGACAAAAACCATGATCAAAATATGTCAGAACAAAGCATAAAGCAGACATCTCTGAAGAAGTACACATAATTCATGGCAAACTCCTGGATGTGCTTGCAGATTCCAATGGCAATGTTTTTCTAAACCGGAGAACTGTAAGGGCAAAGCTTATGGGGGTTTAAGAATGTGGGATTGAAAGGAACCTTATGGTACAAACTTCTAACCCCTTGCAAGCAACCTTGCACAAATTATTAGACTGTTTCTTCAAACTAGTTGCATTTTTTTTTTTAAGAAAGTTATTTCAGGACTATCTGTCCTGTGATTGCAAGGCACCTTCTAATTTCCAACCTTGAATCCTAGAATAATTCAGGCTGGAAGGGATTTCTGGAGGTTACATGATCCAGCCCTCTGCTTAGAGCACCAGCCAATTTCAAAGTTAGATCAGGCTGCTAACGGATGCATGCAGACCACGCAAACATATTTATTTGGATTACCAGCCTAACCACCCCAGAGAAGGCAGTGTCATGGTTTAGCCCTGTTTTTTGCCCCCCATTTTTGGGGGGCATTTTGAGTTGTCTGATTGCTTAATGAGGGCAACTAGTTGGACGTACATCAGATCTTTCTGCTCTAACCCTGATGCCAGCAGAATGACTTAAATGAATATTCCTCTGCTGACAGGTTATGCCTGGGTGGGTTTTCAATACACTAAATGCAAACATGATTTTCTTCACTTGGAGGTAGGAGTTAATAGATTTCATTTGTACATGTGTTCTTACAGTGTGTGTTGTTTGTCCCTACTATTGTTCCACTGTGGTGTGAGAAGATTGCAGGAGCAATGTCTTTTTTCAAGTTCTGCAAGTAACAGCACAGGCAATGTCCACATAAAGAGAAAGGTGAAGCCGTTCTGCCCATTTCTGTCCTGAATCCCAATAGTATCAAAAAATGTCCTGGTGAATATTCTTGTTTTCTATCATGAGGGAAGGAGACTTTCTAGTGTTCTTCTGGGACACTTAGTTCTAGCACCTCACTGCCAAAATGTCATCCATGGGCTTTAGGGTTTGTCTGGTCAACAGCATAAAATGCAGGTGATACATCTTGGGGGTTTTTAATATATCCAAGTGAGTGTGAAAAACTTATTATGCGGGCTTTTAAAAATTGGACTTTGTGTGATTGGGACTGTGCTGGGGTTCAGTCTGCAGGAACTGTATGGATCTTTGTGAACTAGCTCAGCATGAGTCAAAATTAATCTTGCGTTGCTTATTTTACCTATTCATTGTCCTTTAATCTCTGAAGTATCCTTATTCATTATGTCTGTCAGTACTTGTATCCAAGAGCAGGTTTGGAGGTTTATGAGGTTTGGAGGAGCAGATTTATGAGGTATTATAAACATCTCTCTGTTATTGTGATCTCCCCCTGAACTAGGTTCCAAAGTCAACATCTTCCCTTTGCTTCCCCTCTTCATTCAGTAAACTGTGTTAGTAAAAGTGTATCATAAAAGATTAACCTGATCATAGAATTTAGTTACATAAAAAGAAAAACTTTGTTGTCTGACTTAAAATGAGGGGGTGTTTTCACAAAGCACAAAAATGCTTGCTGTGGGCATCAAACAATAGTAGTCTCAGCATGCGTAGAAGCTAGGAGGGGTAGCAACCCATCGGGTTTTGTGCAGGGCTCAGGAGAGAAATTAAGTGAAATATGCCCGTTATGAGATTTTTGGCCCATGAACTGGTGGCAGCACAAACGAATGTAGTGTCTAATGAATAAAACTTCTGCTCAGGTGGTTGGAGACAGACCAGAAATGGCTTTCTAGGTAGCCACAGAAGTGGAGTCTGTTTGGAATTGATACAGGACAGAGAGTGCCAGATCCCTCAACTGGTATGAATCACCCGGGCCCATTAAATGTCACAGCTAGGTAGATTTGCACCAGCTCAGAGGTTCACAATCATATGGTTCAAGCTGGGGAAATGTGCTGTGTGGTTTTGTTTTTCCAGGCTACATGAAAGCAGGGAGTTTTGAGCACTTCTTTGCCTCCTTTCTGTCAAGAAGGAGAAGGACCAGGGTAACCATGTCACATAAATGAAGCTCTGTATGATGACACAGTCATGGATGGGCAAGAAGAACTGTCTGGGCAAATACAAGCTCCATTCTTATTTGTGCTGGTCCCTCTCCCCGTCCTGGGCTTTGAGCTGGTGCCCAAGGCATAATGTTTGAGCTCAGTCCCTTACCACTTGTTCCCTACCAGGGAGCTTGCGATCTTGGCAATATTACCATGCCTTACTATTTCAGAAGGCTCCGAGCTTCCTGGCAAGAAGTTTATGCACTGGGGGTGTGTATGCCACATTGACATCTGTCCTTCATACATTGCACAATAGCTGAGGAAAAGGACGAACCCCAGCATGCTTTGAAAGGGTTCCTGCGTAAGCTCCGCCGCATAGATTTGCAAGCGAGACTGACACATGCGTAGCAGGTTCTGGGCCATCCTGTTGTGTAGGCAGCAGGGGAAGGTGCTGTGTAACCTGAACACACATTCAGGGCTTCCGCTTTTGTGGCAGGCTAAAGAATTGGCGGGTTGGAGAGGCAGCCTTCTCTCTGCCTTTCCCATGGCTAGTCTTTGGGGATTAGGAGTATCCCCTTTGGGTGAAAAGTTTGGAGCATGTCCCAGGACTATTCTCTCTCCTTCATGAGTGACCCAGGACCTGTTTGCTCTCACTTGGTGGGATCCCCAGGCCATTTCCCTCCCTAGCAAGGGACTCTGAATTGCCTCCAAGGACATCCTGCCTAACCTTTTGTTTCTGCCGTGTAGGTGTTCGGTTCCTGTGTTCACATCAAGCACCGTGTTGTGTTGCTCTCGTGTTGTGGGTCCCAGTTCCATCTATCGGGTGGTGCTGCTCCATTGTTATATTTTATTCGTGCTGATCTTTGTCTTGTGTGTCTGGAGGGGGGTGGTGTGTGTGAGGTGGGGGGACACTCCTTGTATTTTTGTGTGTCTATTGCTGTGTCTTATAGCAGGAGTTAGAAAGGTGCACATTAATAATGTCATTTATAGGTTAAAGAGTAGTTTCCTCCCTCCATTGACCATCCCTAATTTCAGAGATTTAGGCTGCAGAATCTAGGTTTGTTAGAGACCTGTGGATTTGGCAGATGTGCTGGATGAGAAATTGTACTTTGGTTAGGATAAAGAGATGTTAACTTTATTCCTGAAAGCCAGCATCAGGTTGTTTATTTCAGATCTCAAAAGAACAGAGGCAATTTCAGATTTATTTCCTCTTGTGGCAGAAAAATGTGAGAGTGAAAGATGGCAAAGATTACAAAACAGCCATATGAAAGAAGAGTGGATTACACAAAGTTTCCTCCGTGTTAATTTTATCTGTAACATTATATGTTATGTTGTCTACTTCAGCCTCACGGAACAAATCCAGCAGCCAAGCCTTTCCCTCAGGCCCGTGGGTACAAGCCCTCCCGAGGGCAGAGTACTGAGGATGGGGCTGAGAAAAGCCTTTTCTCTGCAGAGGAGGTTATTTTAAGTGGATATTTTATGGGGTGGATGGTGCTGTGGCTACCTGAAAGGATGTTAAGGGAAATCTTTAAAGCAGCTTAACTTTTCAAGGAAGATCATACTATGAAGGACACCATATACACCAATTTGAGTGTGCTGTCAGCCCTCTTTGTCCTTATAAACACACTGATTAATTCACAGAGTACTGTAGGAAGTGCACTGAAACGTGTTTAAGGTACTTGGTCCAGAGTGAAGAGAGGGACATTGAATTTCTGGGTGATTTTGAGGAAATGTTGTGGGATGGACTTGAAAACGCAAGCTTCTGATTTTTAGACACAGCTCATGTTATGTGCCCTAGCATGTTGTAGAGCACTTACTCTTTAGAGTTGGATTTCTGTGTTACTCAGTGCTTTCAAAGAGCTGACCCCGGAGCTGTCACAGGGTGGACACTCAAGTTTGTGAAGTGTAGAGGACTCCTTTGAAAACATGAGCATCGCTCCCTGGGTGCTTCCACTTGATCTGCTTTGAAACGGCAGATATTTTCTGTCCCTGAAGGAGTGCATCGGTGCTGGTGAAGTTTTTTAATTGTCATTAACTGTTGCCTACAAGGAACTGCTGGGAACCTAAAAACTGAATTCTGGGCATTACAGAGGGAAACATTTTGAAATGTCTCTTCAGAAAATGTGCACCTCAGTAAATTAACAACAGTGGCTCCTGTAACAGGCAACAGCTGAATTGTGCAGCTCTTTAAAAACGGAAATCACGAATGTATTCAGCTGATGCATTGAATTAGATATGTAAGAGCAATTTCACTTTGTCACATAAAGAGCCCCAAAGCACAAAGAGGTAAAGGAATGTGGAAAACAGCTGAAGAAGAAAAGGCTGATAGCATGCTGTGTATTATTTTATCTATACTGGTATTGTTTTGCTTTTATTATGTTCTTTAGCTGTTGTCTTGGCAGCTATTTCAGTTTCTCAAAGGGTAAGTGGATCAGTGAAAGGCATGAATAGCTACTGATGGAGACACTTTCCTAGGTTTTCTAATCATCTTCATATTCACCAATGCCACTGGAGTTGTTGAATACTGAGGAATGATATGTTTGTCACACTTTGCTACTCCACACATAAGGCTTTCTGATTTGCAACCATCTGCTTGTAGGAGTTAGTGAATGGGTAGAAATAAATCAAAAACCTTAGTTAGGAACATAAGGCAAAAACCCAAAGCAAATACAAAATACATTTCTAAAGCCCAAAAGAGGTATTTGGTGACAATCATTAGGAATTCATCTAGACCATTTTCATCCCTAAGACCCCTGCCAGGCCAAATCAACATAATATAACGTGCCTTGGAGTCCTGTCTGTCAGCTTCCTGATGGTGGAGGAGGTTGTCTCTAGACCCTCTGGCAGTGTAGGCAAAGGGCAGGATACTAACCATCTATGTTATGTCAGCCTATGGTGATATAACTATACTATGATGTGTCAACCGTAATGACCTTCCCATGAAGACAAAAGAAGCTAACAGCTTTCTTGCTTAGACAGATTCATTAGAAAACTCTTTGAAACTGTTGTCTTTTCTGAAGGGTGTTTTTCCAGAGGGCATGTTGTACCACCAGGTACCAGGTTCTGAAGTGAGTTCGGAGGATTGCCTGTAATTGTTGCAATAGTTATGAAAGTGGCTTTCTTTTCCTCGCAGCCAAAAAATTATATCCCAACTTGTGGAAATATGAAAGAACTTGTTTCTCCTCTGATTATCTAGCACAATCCTCAGTAACCGCTGTGATTCAGAGGCAAGCACCTTAATATTCCTGAGAAACGGCTCTCAGAAAGTACTTCTGATTCAGAGAGTGTGATTTTGATTTATTAATTACAGGCTTTTGTATGTATGCACTTAAGTTATGGTGCAAAATGAAGCTTAAGAATCCCTTTGTTCATGAAGTTCAGAGGCTCATCCAGGCTATGTGCATGACGCTTGTGTTTCTCTAAAAATTTTCTGCATGTGCTAGTCTTCTCAGACTAGTATTGCTACCTGCAGACCTGAGGTACAATATTTTCAGGTTAAGTCCTTTTTAAAATTAGTTTCTCTAGTCCTTTTCACTAGACTTCCTTTCTGGGGTATCACATCAGTGAATAGCTTTAATATTTCTTTCAAACAAATCTGTTTTATCACACAAATGTACAGGATCTTTTTTTTGTGTGTGTCTGCAGTCAGCCAGCACTGCTGTAGTTGTTAAATATTCTTCCTTTATTCTGGCAAGCCCCCCCAGGCCTATCCTCTTGCACAACTGTCTTTATCAGCCTGCACATTCGCACTGAACCACACAGAAGGCAAACAGATAGCCTCCTTGATCCCTCTTCTTCTGATGTTTGCTGAATAACATCCACAGACGCTGAGGTAGTAAGTGCCCAGTTTCCTCCTCAACCTGAGCATTTCCTGGTCCTGTTTTCTTGATCCCAGCAAGATTTGCAAAGCAGGGAAGTGGTTATGTCTTTCAGTGGTCTGCCTGATGGAGCTGGAAACAAGAGATGGTTGTTCAGGCTTGTCCCCTTCATTATGTCTGCAGACAGCAGCAGTGCTCTGAGCAAAGGGTTGCTTTTCTTTCCCCTCAACTGTATCAGTTGACCTAAAAAAATGCATATACATAGACGTACAGGTGCATGCGTAAATACGTATGTAATCCCCTATAACAAATCTTGCTTCTTTTGTGTCCTGTAAACAAAGCAATTCCTGATAATAGTCTGACCTATCCAGTTCCTTTCTTTCCAAATCACTCCTCAGCTCCTATCTATCCAGGATCTGGAAATGTCCAAGATGAACAGGATGCCAGGAGATGTGTGGGGAGCGCTGAGGGTACCACATACAGCTCAGCTCTTGTTACTAGGAAACAGTTGGGCAAGGCTTTCAGTGTCGCACCCAAGGCACGGATGTAACCTCTGCTGTTTGCTTGCAGGCGCTCGTGTTAATGCCAAGGACAATATGTGGCTGACTCCTCTCCATCGAGCAGTTGCTTCAAGAAGTGAAGTGAGTAAGATTTGATTACCCTGCTTTTGCACGTAAACTACATGCTGGGAGAAAAGCAAACCATGGAGAGCCGAAGTAGGTAGCACAGTGATGCAAACAGGGAAAGCATTTGTGCGGGGCCTTTAGCATTGCAGCTGGAGGCCAGCTTTTACAAGTTAGTTAGAACTGCTTTGAGCCTTGATGTGGTTGATTTTCACCTTGGGGAATGCTGTACTTTACCATAGCAAGTCATATTGAGCAACCATCAGCTGGAGTGGGTGACCAGGACTGAAGTGGGCTAGAATCCTCAGCGGTTTACAGCAGCCACATCATCTTCAAGTGGTGAAATAAAGAGGCATAAATCCATATGGATGTGTGCATGCTGTGCGTGTGCCAGAAGGGAGTGGATGTATATGTGATCCAACACGTATTACCGCATAGTTTGTTTTGGTTAATTACATTTAAAGGCACCCATTAGGTTTTCTGTTAATGCATTTGCTTCATGCATAAAAGAGGATTAGCTCATATTTCTTCTACTTGACAACTAGAAATCTTTTGGCATCATGTTGTACTTCTTCCATTGCTATCTCAAAAAGGAGCAGCAATAACTACCAGGAATGCAGCTCGGGCATGACTGTGTTTTCAACTGCACCATTATTCTTGGCTTTCCATTTTGGACCTCCCTGTGTACTTTTATCCTCCTAATACTTAGTTAAGCGAGCCCAACTGCAGACCGAGTTGGCTGCTGGGGATGAGGGGAGGGGTTGTAAAAGAGACAGAGGATGGCTGTCTTCCAGGGATTGATGGACTCGAATCACCTCCGTAACAGTCCCAGCGTTTGCCAAGCCTGGAGGCAGGAATCCTGGGCTCGCTTCTGAACTCGGGCATTGTTTGGCTGCTGGCTGAGCTTCCCAGCTGCTGGCATCCGCTGAAACCCTCTGAAAGGAATATCTGATAGAGTATGAATGCTGTAATGAGGCAAAATACAAAAAGCCATGTTAGAAAACAAAGGTCAGACTTAAACCTTAAAAAACAGCTACAATCTTTACGATGTGGGAATTGCAGTGTGCTTGGTTTCTTTTTTTGGATGTGTCAGAGTATATGATTTTCACTGTCAGTGACAGTCTTAACAGAAATGTTCTGTGGGTTTTTGTCTCATCTTTAACTCTTTGTCAGCTGAAGGCCAAGTGCGCAATGAGAAACTGCCTTCCACTGTGGCAGCAGTTGCGGAACCTCAAAGGGAGTGCCCAGGTGCAACAGTGAAGCACCAGCCTTTGATGCCTTCTCATGGTCTGCTATGTATTTTATAAACACACATAGCTTTCTTCTCCTCGTCTTTTTTCTTTGTTATTTGTATGATAATTGCTGCTTTGGGTAATAATTTTGAAACAAGATTCAGCCTTTTGAGGGTCTTTCAGTGCTGCTTTTACTTTATTACACAAGCTAACAAATGTGCAGATTCAGTCAATGTAATAGGACGAAACTGGTAGTGATAGTAGCAGATAGCAGTAGGTGAATTCATAGTTCACATTGATAGCAGGAGGTGATAGCAGAAGTTAACCAGTAGGACTCGGTGTGGTTTTTGAAGTTCCTGTGAGCACAGCTGCTTTTAGAATGATCACCTACAAGTTTTAAGTTTTATTATCAATCTTTTACTGTGAAGCGTTCACAGGATTCAGAAGTTGGCTCCTTGCACCCTTTTATAGGTTGATTAAAAGCATGAACACATTTTTACTTAAGTCTTAATGATTTTTCAAGTAAGCTTTAGAGATTTAAATGTTTATTTACAAACCAACAGCCCTCAGGTGTGTTTGTGCAGGATTGTTAATGGGTGTATCTGTTTTCAGCCTTACACGGTTTGAAAAAGTAAAGAGATTTCACTCTGATTACTTGGGATAGCTAAAGACACTGAATACAGAGGCTTACACCATAGCTGTGGACTGTATGCACATGTAGAAATTATGTTGATAAAAAGAGATAGCTCATGCTTTCAAAAGCAATAAAATTAAAACTTCTCCATAAAGATTTTAACATTTTGATCCCAAATCTGATAGAGCAGCAGATTTGCAGATGTAAAAAAAAAAAATGTGTAAATGTTTTTTTTTTAAAAAAGCCTAAATATTTTTTAGCGTAGATTTTTCAGTCTGTACTATTTAATTCTAAAAATTCTCCTTTAACTTTTTCTTTCCTTCATTAAGAGTCAAAGTGCATGAATTTTCCTTCTGACTTCATGTCCCAGCTGGGTAGGTCTCCAGTGAATTACATTTAAATGACTTTTAAAATAGTAGGCCTGTAATTTAAAAAACAAAATCCTGTTGAGACATCCACGGTGATATATCATTATTGGCGCTGTAAGAGATGCAGTGTCACTAACTGCACAAATCTGTCAGAGCGCAGTTTGTGAGATGGCTGTAGAAAATGAAATTGCTGAGACCGGTTGAGGACAAAGAACGCAAACTCCTAGCCATGGATGTGCTGTTGATACAGACTGCAGGGCCATTCTAGATACAAAAGTGCTATGTAAACACACCGTATATGTTTGTTATTCATTAATAAATTTTGTCTGGGCTTATGTATTGGGTTTGTGGGGCAAGGTTTTGGTA
>NW_010543794.1:0-1981 GCF_000687285.1 Phaethon lepturus
GGTTGGTCAAGCAGGACCTGCTTTTCATGAAGCAGGACCAGCATCTCTTTCCTCTTAGACTGTCAAAGTTCATACAGATTAGGAGATGCATTCCCTTCGTATGTAGATTTACAGTAAGGGAAATATGGAAGTGATACATTGCATGGCTAGTGTTTTTTGAAGCATTTTCTTGGATTCTTTTTAGAAAATACCTATTATTTTTAATGTCTTTGATATTTCAGCACTCATTTAAGTTAATATTGTTTAGAACATCCAAAGTTAGACTGTTGGCATCTATGCTGTAAGATACCATGAACAATTTTCAGCTATTGCTTAGGTGATTTTTTTCTTTTACTTGCCAAATGCTCCTACTTCCATTTTAGTTAGTTTTTGACAGACAGATTTGATCGGCTATCAACCTACCATCATCACTTCTGGCAGTAATGAAAACCTTGCCAGTGCTTTAATACCAATTATTCCTGTATTTTGGAATTTACTGGATGGCAGCTGTCCTAAAAGATGTTCCAGAAACCTGCAAGTGAATTATTTTGATTTACTTTCCTGGCCCAGTGCAGATGATGCTTACTATGTGGGAACTGGCAGATGTGTACGAGAAGGAGTAACTGAGCTTGCCAGACAGTTTAGAGTGCTCTGCTGGGTAGAAATACAATATGTCCATTTTTGCCACCCAGACTAGAAACCACGCAGATAGCTAATACCCTTAGTAACTGTATGTATGACACAAGTGGGTTTCATTCAGATAAACCTACTGCTGACCCTAATGACAGTAGTGAATTTTTAGTATTAGTTTTCATCCTGGGTTAAATGGAATCATCAGAGACTTTGCAGTAGGATGGATTTGCTAGAATTTTTTTAGTTGTTTTCAACTGAGGATGGGGAAAACTTTCCAACTCAAAGAGGCGATAAACATCTCTCTCTGAGAATGCCAAGAAAAAAAGACTATTTCCAGAATCCCTTGTTATCAAGTTAGTTTCCAGATTGTTCGGCACTCTTGGGCTGGAAGTTTTTCATATTATGTGCAATTTAACCTTGCAGTCCCTTCTGGCAAGGTGCTTACAAGTAGTTAACATTTAAATATATGCTCTCCAGCATATGTAACAACTTCCAAAGCTGGTGAGCCAGTGAGAACAACCCAGGGGCCCCTTCCTTGTGTGCAAATGTCTAGTAGTACTGCGAACTGCATTATTATGAAAAATTATTTTGGCTGCAATGAGCCAATTTATAACCATTTCATTAGACAGCATTTTTGCTCCTACTTCTGTGATGGCTAAGGCAATTCTGTAAGGCTTTGATCCTGGGTAGAACCCAAGAAAACCTACAGTTTGTACTGGGCGCTTAGATATCAGTCTACATAGCTTGGGCAAAGGTGAGGGAAGAGCATTAGCAGTGGTGTTACCTACTACCAAATTCTAGTGCTTAAGTCTGCACTATTATTTGGGCCAAATCTGCCTGGAAATATGTTCAGCTTTGGTAGATGGAAGCTGAAGCATTCTCAACTCTGGCTCAGATACTTACCATAGGAATTTCATCCAGGATCAAACATTGTTCAAGAACAGTGTGAGGAAAATTGAGAAATCCTAGGCAATCAATAGGTCAAAAAGCTCCTATGATTTTGAGAATGGGGAGAAATTTTTTTACTTAGTACTAGGAGATGTAAAATTTATAACGAAGTACAGATGTGGTTTTGCATTTTAGCAGCCATGGGTGTTAACACTGTAATTTAACATTGCAGTCACTTAAGAATTTTTTTCTTAGTACTAAGAGATGTAAAATTTATAACGAAATACAGATGTGGTTTTGCATTTTAGCAGCCATGGGTGTTAACACTGTAATTTAACATTGCAGTCACTTAAGCTTAAGTCTGAAGTTGGTAACCAGAAATAAGCACTATGGAGTTATATGCAGACTCCTATAAAGCAAGCAATTATAACTCAATAGTGCTTATTTCTGGTTATATGCAGACTCCTATAAAGCAAGCAAT
>NW_010543795.1:0-19994 GCF_000687285.1 Phaethon lepturus
CTGCGGCCGGGGGACCCTGCGGCCCTCGGAGCGCGTAGGAGCCGGGCTGGGGGTGACCAGCAGACACACAGAGGAGGCCCGGGAGAAGTAAATAGCGCTTTGGTTTCATGCTTCCGAATCTAGTATGTCCCTCTCTCCAATAATAGGCGTTTATAGGATCTGTGGGGTCTTTTTCTTTATGTGTAGGCACGTGTAGTGATTCTGGACGTACAGCTACTGAAAGTGTAAATGATAATTAACAGCAGTGTAACCTTATGAACGCTGCTAGGCCAACTATGAATGAAGAGAATGTGGCGTTGGGGCAGAAGGTGGGATGAGGAGCAGTAGAATAAGATGATGAGTGGAAAGTTGTATTTCTGTAGAAATCTTGAAAGAGGGCGAGTCTTTCTCGGGAGCAGACTTCAGACAAAACAGGTTCTAATTTTTGTCAATTAGTGCACATAAATTAGGCTGAGAAGTTTTCTTCTACATGTTTTAGGGAGTGGCTGTTTACCAGCAGCACACCCACATACCATGCCACATCATATTTCAGGTAACTCCTCCTTTCATAAGGATAAAATAATACTGGTGTGGAGTTTGTAAACGCAGCAAATCCTGTTGTCAGTTTGTGGGTGGCTATGTTGGTTCTGTCTCGGTAGGTGTATCCCAGCAAAACCAAACTGTACTGCTGTGGAGACGATTCAGCATTTGGCCTGAAATGTGTATGTGGTAAATGCTTGGGCTAAAAGTCATTCAGAACTACATACTTTTTTGTTTAAAGGTAATATCAGATTACAAAAGAATTTGAGGTTTGATAACATTCCTACAAATTATTTTCTCAACAGTTTCCATATGAATGGATATCACCTGAATCTTCTTACAAGAGCTTAAATTGCTTGTAAACTTACCCTAAACATGAGTGGCTCGAAACCCGATATCTTGTGGGCCCCGCACCACGTTGACCGATTTGTTGTATGCGATTCGGAATTAAGCCTTTATCACATTGACTCCGCTGTAAGTTCAGAACTCAAGGCAGGGTCCTTGCGCTTATCAGAAGAAACTACAGCTACACTATTGTCAATAAATTCAGATACACCATATATGAAATGTGTGGCTTGGTATCCAAAGTACGATCCTGAATGTCTCCTTGCTGTTGGACAGGCCAATGGTCGAGTGGTACTTACTAGCCTCGGTCAAGATCACAATTCAAAATCTAAAGATTTGATAGGCAAAGAGTTTGTTCCCAAACATGCACGTCAATGCAATACCCTAGCATGGAACCCACTAGACAGCAATTGGCTTGCTGCCGGGTTAGATAAACATCGAGCTGACTTTTCAGTATTGATCTGGGATATCAGTAGCAAGTATGCCCCAGAGACTGCAATTGCTGCAGAGAAAGTAAGACTTTCATCAGGAGATCCGGAAGCAGGACTGGTAGTAACAAAGCCACTGTATGAATTAGGACAGAATGATGCTTGTCTCTCTCTCTGTTGGCTTCCACGGGATCAGAAGCTTCTTTTAGCTGGAATGCATCGAAATCTGGCTATCTTTGATCTGAGGAACACAAGCCAAAAGATATTTGTAAACACCAAGGCTGTCCAAGGAGTGACTGTTGATCCCTATTTCCACGATCGTGTAGCTTCCTTCTACGAAGGTCAGGTTGCCATATGGGATTTAAGAAAGTTTGAAAAGCCTGTTTTGACCTTGACAGAGCAACCAAAACCATTAACAAAAGTCGCATGGTGTCCAACAAGAACTGGACTATTAGCTACTTTAACAAGGGATAGTAATATCATTAGACTGTATGACATGCAGCATACTCCCACCCCTATTGGAGATGAAACTGAGCCAACGATAATTGAAAGAAGCGTCCAACCGTGTGAAAACTACATTGCTTCATTTGCCTGGCATCCCACAAGTCAAAATCGGATGGTAGTAGTGACTCCAAACAGGACTATGTCTGACTTCACAGTTTTTGAAAGAATTTCTCTTGCGTGGAGTCCAGTCACATCCTTAATGTGGGCTTGTGGACGACATTTATATGAGTGTACAGAAGAAGGAAAAGCTAGCTCCTTGGAAAAAGACATAGCAACCAAAATGCGGCTCAGAGCTCTGTCAAGGTATGGTCTTGATACTGAACAAGTTTGGAGAAATCACCTCCTAGCTGGAAATGAAGATCCTCAGCTGAAATCACTTTGGTACACTCTGCATTATATCCTTTATTTTACTGTAGTTTATATCCTAAGGAAGTGATATACCTTTATAGTTAAACTAGCTATATGAAATGCATGAAAGTCTTTAAATATAATGCAGCATCCTGTTAATACTTCACATATGTTAATAGGATGTGACTTTTAAATTTGAAAAAAAAATTTTCAAACACTGGGGAAAAATTAAGCTTCCTATACATGAAAATACTTATGAAGCAGTATACTGAAGATATGGATCAAAAACTTACAGGAAACAAAGGTCCTTTAGTTTATGCTGGCATTAAATCAATTGTGAAGTCATCTTTGGGTAAGAATGTTCCAACTTTTGATAAGTTCTACTGTAGTATCTTTACATAATGATGCACTCATGGGTTTGTCTTCAAAAATCATTGAAAGAAGCTATTTAAGCAGAGTATTTTTGTTTGTGTTTTAATATATCTAAGTTAACAGTTTATATTACAGTAATTTCCAGAATTTTCAGTGTTCTTTGAACGTTAGTAATCATAAAACCAAAATATCCTCAGAGGTAAATCATCAGCTGAACTATTTCAAGCATTTGGGGTTTGACTATGGTGCTGAAAAGTCTTGCTCCCCACATAACTACTTTATTTTTGAAGTTCCATATAGGGGTGTAGTTCTAGGAAGCTGACTTTGCTGTAGTCACTGCTGATGTACTAAGTAGATTTATATAACTATGTTTAAATAAGCTGCCATATTCTGAAGTGGTAATCACCTCCAGTGTATCACGTTATATCTCTCATGCTCAGTGAAGTTTTTATGAGTATAAACTATTATTTGAATCTTTCCTTCTCTGTTCATTATGTGTTGTATTAATATTTATGCTCCCTGGAGCAAAAAATAGCTCTTTCATGGTGGGAAAGCTTCTAGCACATTGATGCTTGCTGAGAAGAAGAGAACTAGTAGAGCAGGTGCTTGACTGTGTATTATGTATTTTCAAATTGAACATACTGATCACTCCTGCCAACTGTATAACAAGAATCTCCAAAATCTTAGGGGGTAGAGGAAAGAAAAAAGACTTAGTTGGAATATGTGGCAAGTTTAGGTGCATGATTTTAGCAGATCAAAATAATTTTCTGTATGCTGCTCCTTACCATGGAGTTATTAGTGTGTTAAAGTACTAAAACATGATACTCAGCTTTTGTATTCTGCTTTATGATTGAAATCAAAAGTGTTGCAATTGCAATTTAAATTGTGATTTAAGCATAATTTAACTCATTTCCCGTTTCTAGGAACAACGGAGAACCTCAGGCACAGCAGGAGTGGATCTGATAGACAGGCAGATATTATTCAGTACCTGAGTGAGGAGAGATCCTTGGCTTTGCAACTGTGTGGGTGGATAAAGAAGGGAACTGACTTAGATGTGGAACCTTTTTTAAATTCATTGGAACAGGAAGGAGACTGGGAGCGAGCTGCTGCTGTAGCACTTTTCAACTTGGACATACGGCGAGCAATACAAATTCTAAATAAAGGGGCTTCCTCGGGAAAAGGTGTGTATTGTGTTTACTATCTTTTACTTTACTTCGGTGTTACAATACCTTAGTAGATTTTTTCTGTAAACAAAATTACAGAAGATAGTACAGAAAAGAGGGCTCTTGTCTTACAAAATAATTACTTGCAGTTGTTGTATTGGAGCCTGGGAAACTGACAAATCCTGATCTTTCGCTCCTCAGACTATCATATACCTTACTGTCTAGTTAAAATAGATTGTATGTTTCAGAGTTACCTATTGATACATAGACCAGAAAGTTTTACACTCAGAACTAGTGGATTTATTTTATTTATTTTAATGGAATTAAAATTTTATAATAATTTTAATTCCATTTATTTTAATGGAATCACGTCGTGGCTAGACGTCATGTATATCTGCTTCCGTCAGGCTGTATGCAGCTTTCCGCCAACACGATGGCTGTGGAATAACTGAAATGAATATTCAGGGTCTGCAGAAAACCTTTGTTTTGGAGCAATATTTGATAAGAGTTGCAATGTGTGAGGGAAAAGTTAAGATACTGGAGCCAAGAGACAGTGGTATTTTTGTTATGTTTTCTTGACAGTATTCCTCCTACAACTCCAGTTGGCATCTGTATTCTCTTACTAAATTTAAAAGACTGTCTTGGCACTAAAGTGGGTAGGTAAGACATGAAGGGAGCAGTTAAGGTTCTTTTAGATTTAATATTGCTCCAAAAGGGGTGGGGGGAAGTGTGTGTGTGCTTTCCATAGGGAAGGTTCAGAGTGGAGACATGCTATCTTTAAATTAAAAAATAAAATTGAACTTTCTGACAGAATGAATATTTAGATGAAATGGATTTAATGTTTTTAGGAAACTTGTTAACGAAGCTGCTATATGCAATTGTCATCCTCCAGTTAGGTCTGTTAAGTGATGGCTTTATATATATATGTGTATATATGTGTGTGTGTGTGTGTGTGTGTGTATTCTTGTGGATATGAATTATGGTAATGACAGTCTTTTATAGCGATAGGAATACATTTAGCAGTTCAAAACTATTACAAAATACCAGAACCAGTGTGATGTTGCTTAAAGTATAATTCAAGGTGTCATGCATATTTTGACTTTTAGAGCTGTTAACCTGAACAGGGACGTTTAAAACAGAAACTGAAAAATGCTTGTGTATGCAAATTTATTTTAGCTAGCGTTAATTCTGCATTTTGTCTTGCATCCTGACAAAATTTTCTGTTTCAAACTAATGTTTTCAGTTATAGTTTTAGTTGGATGTATTTTAAGTCCTTAACTTGAATATTTGTTTCTCTGATTTTTTTTAATAAATCAGGTGATCTGAACCTTAATGTAGTAGCAATGGCTCTATCAGGCTACACAGATGAGAAGAACTCACTTTGGAGAGAAATGTGCAGTACTCTAAGGCTGCAACTGAACAATCCCTACTTGTGTGCTATGTTTGCTTTCCTAACAAGTGAGTCTGGTTCATATGATGGTGTTCTGGTAAGTAAATTTCTCTTATGTTAAAATAACTTTAAGTAATAAGTGCATATATATACACATATATAGGAGAATACTCTATTAATTAATCAGATTAGAATGTATTATTTTCTTCTCATGTTGGCAGATAGCATTTTTTTCTCTTAAACAGGCATCTCATGTTAGTGAATGTTGCGTTAGTGAACAGAGTATATAAAAACATGCATAAGCAGCCAAAATATTCAATATAGTTCACACAGAGGAATTATTTTTATTTTGGTGTGGAATTCTTAAACCATTAGAAATACGGTATCAAAACAATTTAAGCAGGAAGAAAAAGGGAGAGAGAGGTTGATAATGGAAATGCACAAAAGAGAGTAAGTGCAGGTGAGTTCCCAGAACTTTCACCAAGCGATATTTGCATTGAATTATATTTTATTTTTCCTTGCCTACTTGTGAAAATAATTTTACTATGTTGAAACAATAATAGTTTCACATCTTCTGAAATTGGCGTAAACTTACCTTGTGAAGAGCAAACTAAATTTTTAATTGTGAGATCTTTTGAGCCTTTAGAGGGGTAACATACTTGGTCCTTGGTTAAAGAACAACAGAAATACTTGATTCAGTAGGAATTATTTAGCTCAAGAGAGAACTCCTGTAATGCAACAGGGCAAGTGTCCTAAACCTATTTGAAGACAAGGTTGTCATAATATCATGCTTTTAGGGTATTAAATAAGAATAAGAGAAGAATCCCAGGGGAGAGAAACCTGAGTCTGGCAAGAGAGAATGCTTTTGTTCCCTGGATGTTATGTAATATTTTTGTAGTTGGTTTTTTATTGATGAATTGGAAACTGGCAGACCATAAAGTTTTGACTGGGGTTTTTTGGTGGTTGGGGTTTTTTCCTTTTCATTTATTTTTATTTTTACTTTAATGGAACCTGGTGACATTTACATGAAAAAGATTTTGCCATGCACATCTCCTTATTTTGGCAGTGTCAATCACAACTTCTATTCTGAAAATATCAGTAGGGATAAATATGGGCACCGATAATTACCAGAATTAATCTAGTTGAGGATTTTTTTCTTAAGTGTCAGAACTAGTAAAAGGACTAGAAACAGAAAGTAAATGCTATTGTATTGCTGTACCTTGAGTGCCAATATACTTGTGAGAAATCCATGTTCTGGGTGTTTGGTTTTTTTGTTGTTGTGGTTTTTTTTAGCTTTTAGTTGTGATTTTAGGAAGGAATTGACTGGTTAGGCTAGTTATTTTGTAAATATGGTAGATGAAAGTTTGTTTGTTTTTCTTGCCCCTGTGACTTGGTGAGACTCTTGGCTATATGTGCTAGAAGAGCTATGTGTCTTCTTTGCCCAGCCCCACATGTCTTGCAAAGTTTCTGTATCCAGGGTTTCAAAAACAATGTAGGATGTGTTGTACCAGGCTTTCTGCCATTTGAATAGATTGTTCCAGTAGTCAGACTGGAACAGTCTGGATATATTCAAACTGTATCTGAATATAAACAATCTGATAATTAGTGTTAGGTTTCTTCAGGTGCGATGCTTTCTTTGTCCATTATCAAATTCATAATACTAGTTATACAGTAGCGCAAATGTTTACATTTGCATTTACATTCAAAAACAATGTATTGAAAAAGTGGAAGCTTGAATGTGATGGTAGTATTCCCATTATTCTCTTCGAAGTACGAAAACAACGTAGCTGTACGAGACAGAGTGGCATTTGCTTGCAAGTTCCTCAACGATGCTCAAGTAAGTCTGTGGTTGCACATTTAAGCAAACTGTTAAGCTGCATTTTATTTGGAGGCAGAAGAAAATCTGTGGTGGACAGGGGTGAACAGTGGAAGCAATGAGTCGTGAGCGATTGTTTTTCTGTCCTCACAATAGGATATAAGGTGTGGTATAATCTGGTCTTCAGTTTGTACCTTCAGCTTGATTTTTGTCTTTTTTTTTTTTAATGTTGATGACATGCTAGTTTGTTGAATGTTACTGCATTAACTGTCTTACTGGAGAGTATTTGTACTTATTCAGTATTTATTTCCAGGTATTTATCTTCTCTGGAATTAAGGCTTGGTTTTACACCAGGAATGCTTTCTTTTAAATTCCCTGAAGTATTTAAAGAACATGTAACTTCCCTCTTTGCACTTCATATCAGGAGGCTTAAAGTTTGTTGATAAATACTTGAATTCTGGCGATATAGTGGGTGTAGCCATATACTTTTTTCTTTATAACATCCATCAAGCAATGTATTCTGTTAGCAAAAGACACTCTTAAAGAAAGCTATTCAATTATTGAAAGTTTTTACGTAGACCAATGTAAATGAGTTAGGAAGGGATGAACAGATGGCACAAGTTAAGTAAATTATTATTTGTTTTAATAGCTGAACAGGTTTATTGAAAAGTTGACAAATGAAATGAAAGATGCTGGGAATTTGGAGGGAATACTGTTAACAGGGTTGACAAAAGATGGAGTGGACTTAATGGAAAGTTATGTTGACAGAACTGGAGATGTCCAGACAGCAAGCTACTGTATGCTACAGGTTAGTGTTTCACTCAAAAATAAATGTTTATAGAAGACAACTAAGCATAGTTTCTTTAGCAGTATAGAATTGAATCTTGTGAACTGAAAAGTATTTTTATAATAATTTGTGACAATATATACCATGCTTGTTTTGTGGAATCATCTGAAGCACTCAGTGTTAGCCACAAACGTGTATCTTCACTCTCCCTGGTTGAGATAGCTTGAGTAGATAGTGGGGGGGATGCAAAAATTAGAAATAGTCCTTTTCACTAGCTGAACTGGGAATACTTATTCCCCTGCTTATTGCTGGTGTGTTTCCTGATAGGTTTGAAACTTTTTTTTTTTTGCTTCAAGATTTTGAAAGAGAACTGAAATGAGGGTTTGTTGTTTGTCTGTAGGTATTGGTTTTGGTTTTTTTTTATGATGAACTTGTCTTGGCCCTTACACAGTTGCAGCTATTGCCAGCACTGTGTTTAACTGCATATAAAATCATAACAATGATCTAGACTCCGATATGTGACAGAATTTTATAAACCTTCATCTGACAGATTTTTTAGTAGGACATGTTAGCACAGGTATTTTCAACTGGAGAGGCAGACTGAAAAAAATTTTTATTAAACTCGCATTACAGTTTAACAGACAATGAATATTCTTCTAGACAAATTACACTGTGTTATTTCCCATATCTTGTAGTATGCTTTGTAAAGTCTTTTGAAAAAGTGAATAATACGTGTTGTGTATCTTCAGTGTGTGTCTGACATTTTTTCCTGCCTGATTTAGGGTTCTCCGTCAGATGTACTTAAGGATGAGAGGGTTCAGTACTGGATTGAGAACTACAGGAATCTTCTAGATGCTTGGAGGTTTTGGCATAAACGCGCAGAATTTGATATCCATAGGAGTAAGCTGGACCCCAGTTCAAAACCCTTAGCCCAGGTAAATGTAATTCTTGTATGAAGTTTGACCAATCCAGAAGGGAAAGTGGCATGGTACTTCTGTAGAAAAAAGTTGCTGGCTGCACCTTGACTTCTGTGAAAGATTCATGTGCAAAAGAAAGATTTCAACTAAAGCTGCCCTAAAAAAGTAGCCCTGTTTTTTTCAATATAATTTTTGATATAGACTACAGAAATACAGTAAATAAAGCTACATTTCTTCGTATCTAACCTAGGAAATCAGTTCCCTACCATTTTTATTCAAGTATTGGGTTTTTTTTTCTTTTCTTAAACCTTTCTCTTTCAAATAACAGGCTGTCTTTCAGAAACTGTAACTTTTCATAACTTTTTCTGGGGAAACCATTTTTTTCCCTCCCATGTTGAAAAACAAAATCAGAGATGCATCATCCAGCTAAATGCTGCATCATGATGAGGATGATGCTGAAACCAGGGAATTGAACAAAGAAGCGGTTCAAATTGGCTCTGTTTTAATTGAAGCGAACCTCAAAGCTATTTTGGAGCCCTTGAACCTATGCTGAAAAGTGAACAGCAGCAACTTTCATTATCAGTTCTGAACATAAGCTAAACGAAAAACTGACGCCCTGTCCAAATGCTATCTACTTAACATCTGGTAGCCTTTCACATGGTCTCACCACAGCACCTTCCACTCCCTCATGTCTGCCAAGTATGTGCATACAAGCTTTAGGGCCCAAGGGTTTCTAAGGAAGGCTTTTTTGGAATTCATGTATCCGTCAGAGCTGTTTAAGGGGAGCTGCAGCCATACTGCTCCGAGTGGGAAGAAGTTGAGTTTACTGCGCCTTCCTTAATGCGATCAACATAAATAGCCCCTAAAGAGTTTAAAATATGTGCTCATTGGTATCAAGTCACTACTTGTGGCATAAGGAAAATCCTCATGTTAGGGACTCTAGAATATGTCACCTGACTATAAGGAGGGAGACACCAGATTTAATGGAGTGAACTTCATTTCATTCCTTACTGCAGGTATAGCTTTTTATTATCTTAAATATTACCTTTCCAAATATTAGCTGTTGTACATGTTTTTATGTGCTTTTGAGGTAAGTGGGCACCATCAAGGCCTACTTCTCAGAACTGTGTGTGAAATCTGTAAGCCAAGATGTTAGGAACTCCTTCACAAGTAGCCTTGGCTTTCCAGGGCACTTTGTAGAATATCCAGTAAATAAGGCTTTCGTAGCTTGAACAAATTCACTCATAGTTGTAGCAAAAATGGAACCAGACAAAAAAAAAAAATTAATGTGTTTTTATTCACTTTAGGTGTTTGTGAGTTGCAATTTCTGTGGAAAATCAATCTCCTACAGCTGTTCAGCTATTCCTCATCAGGGACGAGGTTTTAGCCAATATGGAGTTAGTGGTTCACCAACTAAGTCAAAAGTTACGAGCTGTCCTGGTTGCCGTAAGCCCCTTCCTCGCTGTGCACTTTGCTTAATAAATATGGGAACACCAGTTTCCAGCTGTCCAGGTATGACACGGTGTGTTTTAGTTACTCAGCTAGAGTACTAGTTGGAGGCCTAATGAGCAGTTCCTGTTGGAATACCTTCAGTTGCACCTTTTTCTTTATATTTGTATTCGTACTATAAATATTCATATCTGTCATTTTGAGGGAGGGAGACCATAATCGAAAACTTGTTTACATACCATCGGATTTTATGATGAAATCTATGTCTCAGTTCTTTGATGTCAGACAGCATGCACAATTACTGGTTCTGACTGTTTTCCCAGTGAGATTGTCAGTAAAATTCCATGGTTAGACAGAAGCAAAGATTCAAGTATTGTGGTGGTCAGTATTGTGAGCCTTAAAACTGTAAGAAATGGGGATTGAGATTCTTGAGATGAATTGTAGGGACGCTACATAAATCTTGGAATGTAAATGAATTGATTTTTAGCTGGAAGAGGAAGAGAAGAATAAATTTAATGTGATATACTTTCTGTCAAAAATTATGCAAAAATGTATGGGTCATGCTGTCACAGCCAGGAGATACTATGACTGGAATTTTTTGGTTCTAAACATCTTGGGCTCAGTGTTATACAAGGTCTAAATGAAATTGATTTTGTCCATATTTTAAAGTCAGTCTTGTTAAAGAGCCATGTGCAGTTGTCATCTATTTATATATCCTCATTCTCTTACTGATCTGTTATGACTTCTTTATTGTAATTGTTCCAATTAATAACTTAGATTTTTTGTGGCTTTATATTTCTTTTTGAAGCAGAGCATTTCATGTGCAGTAAAACAGGTCCATAATTCACTGGAACATAAATCGATCACTGAAACATAAATCACCGTTGAAAGAGATTCTGTCTGTACAATTTGTTTAATAGGCAAGTTTAACATGTCCATAAGATGTGAAACAGCAGCTCAGCAGTATAATTCTTGTTTTGGCTTTTCACCAGTTCTTATCTGTTTAATAAGCTTACTGACTTCTCTTTTAAAATCAGGCCATTTTTTCACATGATGTTTCTAATTTCAAGTTTGTTCTAATAGTGTTACTAAGACTGAAATATAAAAGAAGGATAATGATTTACAAGCATATTTGTGGGTGTGGGTTTGCCTCTGCACAGGAGGATCCAAGTCAGATGAAAAAGTCGATCTTAGCAAAGACAAGAAGTTAGCCCAGTTCAACAACTGGTTTACTTGGTGTCACAACTGTAGGCATGGTGGACATGCTGGGCATATGCTTAGCTGGTTCAGGTAAGTTGATGTTAAAATCTTTCTTATTCCACACGTGTATGCTGCACTGAGTAGGACATGCCTTGTTTGCTGCATCTGTTATTAGAATGTGTGTTGGTTCAGAACATAAGCAAAACTTAACTATGATGCTGAGTTTTTCTGATACTGTTTCCCTGCACATACTTTAACGTATAGCTTACAAAATTCTTGTTAGTTTTATTTTACCTGTTTTTTTCTTTTTTTTGCGGTTGTTATCTAGGGACCACACTGAGTGCCCGGTTTCTGCCTGCTCTTGTAAGTGTATGCAGCTGGATACAACAGGGAATCTCATTCCAGCAGAGACTGTCCAGGCCTAAATATTATTTTCAAATGTGAGGCTCTCTAATGGATGTCTGTTGTAGTCCAAGCATGTATTTTAGACAAAGGTCATTTGTGACTTACTGACTGTGAAAAAATAAATTGCTATCTGATCAGTAAAGTGATGTGTGTATGACTGCTTGGTAGAAACAGGTATTCCTGAAATGAGCCTCTGTGGTCCTTGCTGAGAGGACTGAAGCAGTTCAGTTAAAAAGCACTCCTGGAATTGTGAATGCTTTGGATTCGCTAAAACTTTTAATAAAGTTTTCAGGGTAATGCTGATCGACCCTTTTCTTTGTTTTCCAAACAAAGCAGTGTTATATGCTGTGTTCAGTGAAGGTGGGCTTTCAAAATAAACACCTGAAAAGTGTTCTTCAGAAGATTGTGATGCTGTGGATTCCTCCACTCATTGTTTGATCACACTTTCTTGTCTGCAAACCATCATTTCCTTGTAAGTTCATTTGAAGTGCCACTGTTAATTGTATTCTCAAGATTTTTGTTTTAAAGGAAAATCCATTTCCTTCTGTTCCCAAGTTTTGTTAATCATAAAGCAATATCTTTGCAATTCAGGGTCTTACTTAATTTACCTACATACCTAGCTGATGTGAATTTTAACGCTAAAGAATTCTGGGGTTTTGTCTCCTAGAGATGTCTATATCCTAGAGAAGAGTTCTCTGAAAAGTCATTTGTCTGTTTCAGTGCAGAGTGCAGGTAAACTACAGGAGGTTTCATCTGATTAATTTTTAACATAGTACTGTGAAGGGCTGAAGTCTCAAGGACTGGAGACATGTAAATATTTAAGTTTTAAACTACATGCCAAGTCTTGACTACAAAAATATTTGAAGACTTCTGGGTAATCAGCATTTCCGTGTACTTCTGAAATACGCTGGGAGGTATGAAATCAACCTGTGTAAATCCTGATTCTGGTCACTAGTGGACACCAGTCTGTTCCCAAAAGGCTGCACTATTTTAGGTCATTGACCAGAAGTGGTTCTAGCTATGTTACCAGCTGGAATTAAGATTATTTATTAACTTGAGGGAGAGTCAATGATATTTTGCTAATACTGTGCTAGAACCTAATCGGTATTGTTGTCCTTGATTTTGTAGGCAACAACATTCACACAAATTAGGGAAAAAAAACACCTGTTTTAAGGTATGTGATGATAACATCAGTTTACTTGGTGTGTGTTTATTTACTAGTAGAAACAGTATATGAGTTACTTAACACTTCTGTGCTATGAAATACTAAATGGAATGCTAGCAATAAACTGGTACCATATTGCCAGGACTGTGAAAATTGGTGTTTTGAAAGAGAATATATTGTAATATACCACTAGTTCTAAGTGCTCTAGTGTAGTTGCAACAAGATGGAATGTGGAAATGTTTTCTGTAGATGTACATGATGACATTCAGGACTTTGGGTTGTATTTTCTCACTAAGCATTAATATTGTAATACATCTGCTACATTTATTCTGATCTAATTTTCTTGCCTAATTGGCAAAGATCTTTTAAAAGTAAAAAATCTAAGAGGTACTTGATATTTGTAGGCATGGGAGTGCAGTTACTTTTTTTCTTGTTAGAGTATTTATTTCTCTTTCCTGTATTTTTGCACACTATGTTGCTGTTGAAGGGCTCTTCAAAATGTTCTCCATTTATAAATGTAAACTGGGGGTTAATGTATGATACTCTATTTATATAAAAACAGACAATAAAACTTGCTTTATGGAAATGAGGTTTTGTAAGTATCAAGGATATGTTTTTATTCCTCTGTAGTAACATTTAGTAAATTTTCATGATAAATTCCATGTCCAGGTGATGGCAACTACTAACTTATGAGGTCTCATTTTCCTATGTAAAAAAAAGTCATTTATAACATTTTTGACTTGACTATACCTGTTTGTCAAATTCTATTATTTCATTAAATTAGGTGCTTACTTTGATATTCAGCATGTCTTTGAAATGTTTTGGATTATGAATATGTGCATATTCTGGCACAGTGTAACTACCAGTTTTGGCTGTTGTAATTGGTAATCAGGCATGTTTTTAATGATCAGATTTTTTCCTTGTTTTGCTTTTAAATTAATAAAGCTGTGATTTTGGGGGTGATTTGTTGTCTTCTAACAAAAAGTATAGCTACAGACATTTTATTTTATAGCTCCAGTTACTGTTACATTTCCTGTTTTCTGATACCTGCTTTGATAGATTTAACTAGATGAAGGTGACCTTGCATACTATAATGTTTTGACCCTATGGTTCATGCTGATTACATTCCATTATTTTCATTTCATGATATGCTCCAGCCTTGCCTCCCTTCCCTGATGAAGCACATTCCCCCTCTGAGCTGTCAGAACAGAGAGGGAAGTTACAGTAGCTTGCTGGCCCACAGGGCTGCTCCCGCTTTATCTGGGAGTTCTGTCCCGCGGCCAGGGACTTTGAGCAGGGGTGACTCTTAAACACTGAGTGAGAATTTCCATGTCGACCAGACTCACCAAAGACAGGTTTGGCTGGAGAAAGTGGAGGTACCTGGACAGCAGCATGTCCCTTGTTACAGCAGCAAGCCCTTGTGACTCCACACAAGAGCCAGAGGAATGCAGCTGTGCTGTTGCCCTCCCAAAGTGGAGAGATTCTTTCATCCCGTGAAAGAGAAAACTCTGTTACCTGTTTCATAATTTTTTTGCAGTTTAGCCTGCTGGACAGCTAAAACAGACTGATGGTTTAAGATCTGTTTCTTAAAACACAGCTCTTCAGAACAGTGTTTCATGAAGACTGGACCACCTAGCAGTCCCTGCAACAAGGCAGGCAGCCTTAAGCTGCGTCTTATTTTGAAGAGCTTAGTAACCAGGTTCTGCTAAAGCCTAACCTCCACTGCAGCCAAGACAGTGCAGTTTGGGACCTGCTCAATCCCTTCCACCTTTCCAACCACAATCTTGCCCGGTCTGTGCTTCCCCGGTGCCTCTGGCAGATGCCCCTTCTGTACCAGATTTGTTTTTTTCCAGTTATGGTTACTTAGAACAGGCTCCTGCCAACTATGCCAGATGCTACAGGAGAAGGCAATGTGACAGCATCCTCCAGGCCAATGTTAGGAAGGGCAGGGAGAAAGGTGCCAGATTCCAGAAGTCAGTCACAAATGTGGTGGGAGCAGTAGGCTTGCTGTCCTGCTCCAATGACAGGAACCTCTCCCAGTCAGCCCTAGCTGCATCATTCACTTCATAACCCCCTTTCCTCTCCCTGCTTTCTACCCTTTTCTACCCTCATGTCCTCCCAAAGAAGCCACCAGCTCCTCTTCACACCTTCCATTACTGGCCCTGGTTTTGGTGACATCCCCTCTTTGGTGTTTACAATACAGTTGCCCTGGTGACTCCTCTTTGGTCAGCGACCCACAAAGTCACAATTTCCCATTTTATTATAGCTACAAGCTCTGGCAGTTTCTCACACCTTTATTTTCTTAGTGTAGTCCTGAGGGTTAGCAGGCCCCATGGTTATTCCCTTCCCATGGGTATCTGGAATGGCTGGCAGTTTCCCATATTGCTATCCTGGTTAAGTGCATATATGATCTGAGCATTACTTGTCCTTTAATATAAGCATATTTTACAGTTATTTGCATTGCTGTCTTGTTTGTATAGCTATATAGACAGAGTAGGCCATTTATTCACAAACCTTGACAGTCTATAGAGAATCAGATGACTGAAAAACACAAAGAGGAAACTTTTAGTTGTATATTGCTTGCCTAGCCACATATTGTCGCTGCGGGACTGCATGAACAAGAAGAGTCTTGACTGACAAAGGGAAACTGTAGCATTTATCACTCGGATGTGTTCAAGTATTTACAACACAAGACCACATATCCAAGCATGGTCTCTGGATGGAAGTAAAGTGCTATAGCCATCTAGTGGTAGATTATTTTATTAGGCCTGGATCGTCTCGGTAACTAACTGTACGTAACATTTTTACAGAATATATGTACATGCACAAAATACCAATTTTCTGAAGTAGAATAGTACAAAATAATTTTAAATGCTCCAAGTACATGCATGCAGTTATTAAGTATGACATTTTATTCTACTGAGCATTACAATATAGCAGTGTTAGCACTACAGGAGAGAGCATGGCATCATGCCACAGGGACCTCATGTTCTTGTTTGCTATATGAGACTGACTCATACTTCAGAAGTCCTCCTTCCCAGTAACAGTAACTTTGTTATTGTCTGTCTTCTAAGTAGAGGGGAAAAAAACAGATCACCTGTTAACTTTGTCATTCACCCGTTTGTAGTAACTTGGATAAACAAGAAGTCTTGAAAACATAAATTCCTGGAATGAAAGCAGAGATGTCTGTTTATAAATAAGCACAAAGCTAGCAGTCTTAATAAGGCACTAAATCTAGCTATTAAACCAGAATCCTGTTTGTGTGAAAGATTAATGAACATGGCTAAGGTATATTTAAAATACTTTGATTTTATTTATTCATTCACAGACAATATTTCCAAAGTTAGATGTCCCTTTGATTGTATTACCTTAAGAGATGTAAGAACTCTGCTATGTGCTGTAAGTAGCCTGGATAGTAACAATAATAGGGAACTATGTGGAATTTTGTATGAATGATTGAAGTCATCATGACAAGCTGGCTGAATATGGTACTTCTGCTTAGACTCCCACCAAGGATGAAGGCTGTGATGGAAACTCAACAGCACTTGAAATCCACAGGCCTAACTAGACATCTCCCAAGCATTTTAACATCAGTGCCAAAGGCAAGTACCTTGTACTCCACTTTATTAAAATTTACATCTGTCAGGTAAAATAGAACAGGAGTCGCCCTTTATCACTGAAAATAGCACTCTAACATGTAATACTGACATGAGTAGTTAAATGTAGTCAGATCTTTTTTATTGGAGAAGAGACCATTTTTCAAGACACAAAATACCCTCCCCATGTTCAATACATTTATATCAAAGTAAATGAAATTAAAAAAATTCCTTACATTAAAACCCCACCAAATGTCTTCGAGTTTCCTGTGAAGTATCCTAGAACCTCTGCCAACAAAAAGATGCCTACAAAACTTCAGTTTCTAGCAAGTCCAATCCTGCAAGAGAATACTCCTCATGGATGCAAAAGGGTTAAATATATACAGACAGTGAGATATCCACAGAAGTGTTCTTCTTACTGCATAAATTAATTTTCAAATAAAACATTCTTCAGTGGCCATCCATGGCACACATAACAGCATCTTTTCAGTTTATTTGTTGGAAATGAATGCAACTGTTAACATGCTGTGAGGCAAGAAAGCTACAGTACTGTTGTCCCCTCTGAAACTCTAAATATATGCTAAGAAAAATCAGGTGTTCCGCCCAGTACCAAACGGGAAGTATTCAGGGAATTCATGAATAATTTTCAGTGCTTCGTTGTAGAGTTCCAGATCTGAAACAGGGCAAAGAAAATTGTTATGATGCGTAAGCTAAACTCTCCACAAGCAAATGACAGTATTAAAATGCTGCTTATTTTAAAGCACTACAGCTGAGTGTTCCCAGTCTCCCTCATCCTCCCCAGTTTTCCCAAGGCAGTCACAGTCTCATTGCTTGCTTTCTGGAGGGTTATTTTTAGGCCTGCTAGCTGCACAAGCACACACACAAGGTTCAGTGCAAGGCAAGAACCACATGGCTGGGAGAATGACCAGACCATGGCAATGATCTAGACTGGCTCCAGCTTTGAGTCAGTCCCTACAGTCTGAAAGTAAACCAGTAATTTTGTACATAATTTTTGCCGTGACTCTCTTTTTCTACATTCTACTCCATATCTGGCAGCTTGAAGAAAGACCTTGTCCGTATAAGGTAATCAGGCCTTCCCTTCTTACTTATCAAAGCAGAGTTCAGAACAAAAAATTAATTTGTCATAATGTATATTCTTACTTACCAAATGGACTTTTATCTTCTCTGAACTGAACGTATGACATGCACATGATGGTTGCCTGATTTGTTACTCTTCCCACTACTTCAATAACTCCCGAGATCTCTTCATCTAGCTAGAAAATATAGCAAAAATGAGATCAGTATTACCAAATCAGCTGCTGTCTCTACTGCACAGCACTTGAGCTAGGAACACTTCACAACTGAAGGTTAAGGTTTGTTCATGACAACGGATTTTGTTCCATGTCAAACAGTACAGTACTACTGAACAGCCCTGCGCCCCTCCCCCAAAAAACCACTACAAAAGCCTTGAGCAACTTACAGATTTACAGTTTTTGTAACAGGCAATTCAGTACCGACTGAAAAAAATTAGGAAGAAGCAAAGGGAAGATACCACTTTATAAGTACATAAAACTGTATAATTTAATCACTGAACAGAGACTAATCTAGGACACAGAGGGCAGAAGAATATGTATTTTAGTGCATTGCCTTCAAACCTGAGTAAATTATTGAACTCTGCAAGAGCTGAGGAAGTATCACACATGCCAGAGAGCAGCTCCAGCATTCCAGGTTCATGAAGTATAATCGGAAATGGTTTCTTAAGTAACCTGTCGGTAAGTGTTCAGAATATGAAGATGTTGACAATAACAAGCCTTTGGTTGAATACGAAAGAAAAAAAAAGCTAAAAATGTTGTCTTACTCCAAAGTCATATAGCTTGAACGTGTTTTCTTTCTTTTTCTAAGATACCCATTTTAAAAGTACAGTACTATTTCAGTAATACTCTTCCAATATCGAACTCTTACTTTTATCTTTCTAGTAAGTTTCCTGGAATAGAGCAATAGATTCCCTTCCCATAATTTTGGGGTTTGCTGTTGAAAGAAGGAACTACACACATGCAAACAAATGAATCTGTTAAAGGGGGGGTAAAAAGTTAGAAAGCATTTTGATTAGCAAATCTAGAAGTTCCTCCATTTACACCTGGGGATCCAGAAAGATGAACCCTGCATGTTTTTTCTGTGCACACCACTTTCCTCTCCCTCACAGGCTGATCAACAGTGGAACACAGACTGGGAAGCACCCAACACTGCAGCTATGCATTTATGAAATTTGCCCATTTAGTCTGTCATGGCAAGTTGTGGAATCGTTGGTCAGGTGTTGGCATCTGAAGTTTTGACAACCTAAGGCAGGAAACCTTTTCATGAGCTCAAGATGGAGTTAGGAGACAGGCAAAACTTGTAGGAAAGCCTTTTTTGTTCTTCAGTTTGAAGATGAAGTCAGCAAGCTTCACATTTATAAGACAAAACTCTTTGCGAGATCAAACTACATTTTTCATCAAGGAGAGACTCCTGTCTTGAAAGTCAGAGAGTACCGTGTACAATTATTTCACATGGAAATGGCAAGATTTCTCAGTGTTTAACAACTCATTCAGAGAAAAAAGATGGAAAGGCTACATACATGCTCAGTTAAGTTAGAGCATTTGCCATCACAATGAAAATAATCCTTTAATTACAACATTTGCTAGAGGAAAAAAAATACAGACAGACGAGAATGCCAGGGCGTTATTCCTTTACTAGCACATGGTAACAAAGAAAGCAATATTTTTGTGCAGTACTTAGAAGCAGATCTTATACCCATTGCATTAATTGCTTGATTTTTTAATTTTTTTAAGAAAGAATGCTTCAAACCAACTATGAAGTTTACTGGAATGCTATGACAAGTGTTCTAAGAGGATATAGAAATGTCAACTCAAAAGCCTCTTGAGAATACCATATTCTTGGGGTTTTGGATTATCTTCACAAAATACTCTGTTAGGCATATAAAGGCAATATGAAAAAGGGAGGAAAAAGTGAAATTAAAATAAAGCTAATACATGTAGTGGAATATATTACACTATAAACAATGAATAGAATAAGACAAAGTAGCCAGACAAGGATGTGTCTGTCAAGGAATGAGTTCTCCAAAATCAGCTGAAAATTGATGAAGACCAAGGCAGTTCATGAATATGGAGACTGCAAGTTAGCTAGAAGATGCAAGAAGCAGAGGCAGTGAAACATAGGTAAAAAAGAGAGAAACCATTTTTTTGGCTTTTTTTTTTTTTCCTTTCCTGACTAAAAACTCAATACATGCAAGGCACGCACAGGTTTCATAAGGGAAAAAAAACCTCTGGTATCCACCAGAAGCAACATCAAGTATTTACAAAGTATTCCTTAACTCACAGGTTCGCTCAGCTCCACAGTCGTATGTTTTCCTTCTCCATCCGAAAGCACGAAAAGCTTCCCAGTAGGATGAATCTACAAGACATTAGGCCTGTGCGCTCAAAAGGCGGCTGTAAGCGTCACAGCTTTAGCCGCCTCCACCAGAACTGCGCGGCGGGCCCTCCTCCGAAAGATCCCACCGCTACAGCCGCCCCCCGCCCTGGTCCCGGGACGAC
>NW_010543796.1:0-5066 GCF_000687285.1 Phaethon lepturus
ACCAAAACCTTGCCACGCAAACCCAATACTGCAAGTTTTTGTGGGAGGGTCAGGATCATGTATGCTTCACAACATAGGTTTTCAGCAATGCAGTGTGAGGGCAGGGGGTGAAGCAAACTGGACAACGAAGGAAAAAATATAAATGCCTCCCTCTACACATCATGAAGTAGACTTCTGGATGTTTCAGCACGTATTGGGTCAGGGAATTGGAGGGACTTGGTGCTTCATGACTGCCTCTGCTGCGTCTGAATTTTCTTTCAAGGGCTCATTGTCATTCAAATAAAGAGTTTTTTCAACTGCTTGCTTTTGATATTACTGCTATGATTTCTTACGGCTGTGAGGGATGTGGAAATAAGAGCAACTCAAACCAGTCAATTAGCCCCATAGTGTGATATCCTTGAGTCTTTTTCCTTACGTACTGCTTTTTACTGTAACAACAAGTGCTTGTTGGGCAGAACAAAATAGGGACAAGCCATGTTGATCAACACATTGAATATTGGGAGAAAGGGAATCTGGTAAATAATGTGATAATGCAAAAAGTTTGCTTTTCTTCCCCATGAATAAACTGTGAAATTCATGTGTGACTGTTTCCCCTCCCTGAATGTCTCTTGTTCCTCTGGTGATGAGCTCTTTGGGACTCTGGTTGTTGCAGGATGTGTGTCTGTGGATTTGTAGCCCAGAGTAACAAATACCAGTCACAGCTGGAGGGTCCCAAGAGCTGTACAGGTAACGGTATCCTGTAGTGCTTCAGCTACTGATTGTGGCAGTGATGTGAATGCCAGTTCAGTAACTGGACAAAGGCAATGTGGCTGCTTCCACAGCAATGTGGAAAGCCTGATGAAGGACTACTTCCAGCTGTGCTATCCAAGGCTGGGTTGCGGTCTGTGAACACTTGGTGGGAGACTCGAAAACACTAAGAATTCCCAGAGCATCTCCACTTTTTAGTCTTCCAGTAGCACTTGCTGGTTTTTTGTCTTTGTGCATTGTCAGAGCATAAGCTGAAGTGGTTTCCTTAGTTTTCTTCTACAGATTTAGTCAGGTTTGTCACCTGTTTGTTACTAATCCTTTCAGTTTATTTTTTGAGTGTTTGTGCACAGACTTCAAAATTAAAGGTAACTTGCTTTTTATTGCTAGAATTGATCTGGAGTGGCATCAGCTTTCATTGTCTGTATAATAAATCTAATGAGAGTTATGCTACACAGGGCAGGTTTTTTTAATATAATTTTGTGGTTTACTCCCTGCCGCCCCAGGATATGAAGTTTCACTGCCAAGAAGAGAAAGGGAGTAATCTTGTATGTCCTATTGTTTTGTGTGGTAGTGATTATCTGTGTTCATGTTCAATTGTAAGTTATGCTTCTGTCACCCCAGGTCTGCAAAGCAAAATATTCCTTGGGCTGAAATAGGTTATCATATGTGTATGAGTTAAGGTAGGATAATTATCTTGAAGGATGTCCACATAGCTCTCCATTATTCATGTGTAGTTTATCTGGACTACAGATAAACCATCTGTGCAGACTCAGTCTGAGACAGGCAAGGCTTTCATGAATGCCATGCATTCTGATATGCTGCTTTGTGTCCAGAAATAATACTGTAGTTGGGGTTTTTCTTTTTAGGTTCTATCTTTCAGTCTTAATATTCATGATGATAATTAAAATGTTAACCATGACAGGATTTGAAATACATGTGACAGTAATCTTATGTTTAGTTTCTGTAAAGAACCATGAAAAAAATGCCTTAAAGTAATCCATGTGTGGTATGATCCTGAATGCATTTTCAGGAGTATGAAATGGGCAGGAGGAGCTGTCTTTTGCTGTTAGGAGATTACAGTTTGCTTTCATGAAAAGCTAGCTGTTTGTTTAAGCAACTTGGCAATTAATTTGGAATAAAAATTACCAGGTATATGTTGGGATCTTGGCAGAATGGGAAGGAGTTTCTGCAAATAAATTTTTGTGTTTTGAACTATAAGAGGCAAAATTTTATTCTGGCTAAAACCAGTTTAGTTTAAAAAAATCCTTCTAGACTTTCTGTGGTGTTAAAACCAACTGAAATCATATGCCACAGATATGTTCGAAATAAACATTTTTTAATTAAACAGAACCTTTTTGTTGCAGTTGCAAATAATTGTGGCTCTGTGACCCTAGTAGGAACAAAGAGGTGTAATCCTGCTGCCTTCGGTGTGACTGAGAGCTTTTTACTTTTGAGTTCATGCTGTCCTAGCAGTTTGTCTCTTTGTAAGTGTCCTTATGACCGATTTCATTTAATTCGACACAGATATATTTCTGTTAGTGATGAACTGAAGTCTTAAGCGATGCTACTGACACTTTTATGCTGTAGTCTGAGTCCTTTCTGGAAAAAAACTGATCTCCAATTGCTTGTGTTCCTCTGTTAGTCTTAATTAAGTTAAAATAAAACACAAAATTAAGAAAATTTTCTGCAAATAAAATTTACTTACCACTTCCTGCTAGGGAAAACTGTGTTTTAATTCATGGTCACTGTTGAAGGTGCTGTAGGGATCAAACCTTCTCTGAGGGTCAGTAAATACGTAGCAATGTGTTGCTCTCAGAGCTTTACCAAAGCCTGGAAGTATGAAGTGTGGCTTGAAGCATTGTAGTTCCACTTAGAGGTTGTGCTCAGGAAAATTCTAGTGCATATGGAGACACAAATGGCTGTTTTTGAGTATGTGTCACTTAAAAGCTTTAGACTAACTTTTGCTCTGCTCTGTACAGTGGTTACAGTCGGCCAGAAAATTACATTTATGGTTGAGACTTAGCTGTCTCTCAGAATGGATGCTACAGAACATTCATATTGCTTCAAATATTAAAGCTTAGAAACAGAAATACACAGGTGAAAACATGAAGGCATGGGGATCATAAAACTGGAGTCCACAAAAACCAATGACTGAACATACTTATGCTATGGCAGAGATGAACTGATGCTACACTTGGTCATTGGGAAAAAGTGCATGCACTTGAGTGGTTTCACAAAAGCATGCAAGGGTCAACAAAGTATGTCCAGTAAAGATGAAGTGGACTCTTCAGAAGAACAGCTGTATTTGCAACAGAATAATGGACAGCAAGCCTCAGTACAGATGCAATGTTTGGCTGATACACTTAGAAGATGCAGGAGAAAAGTATTTCTTCATTTAAGATTAATTTTGTTGCTGATCTTTGCAAGAACTCTGGAGAAAGGTAGGAGATAAGCATAGTGTTTGAGGGCCATTTCGTGAAAAGGGGAACCTTCCAGCGGAGTGCAAGCTGGAGCTGAGTCACTCCAACTGTGGAGGTGAACAAAGTAGTACCTTAGTGTCTCCTGCTAACAGTGGTCATGGTGTCTCTAGGGAGACAGGGTGGATTGCAGAGGTGGCAACAGGACAGCTGAGTGCCTAGTGTTGCTAGTTCATAGAAGCATGTTTCCAAAAATCATCGATAACTAAGTAGTATTTGTAGGGGTCCTTGACTGCAAAAGGAAGACGTGTGGAACTGCATGCAGTGAGATTTTTGCAAGAGCCAGCTGAAACTAGTAACTGCATTTGAGAGGTTGCTCACATCATGTAGCGGTGGAATCTGAGTGCTGAATGTCAGACTTGAATGTGTCAGTTTATAAAAAAAAAAAACAACAACCACAGCACCACCCAAAACCCAGCGCTTTGGCAAGGCCAAAGTTTTCAGGAGCTGTTCTGTATTGAAACCGTGGTAAGAGGTTCCCCTGGCCACATTCTTTTCTATGTTTATTCAGAGGCTGTTTGCATACTAAAAATGGCAAGAACTGGTTTCATGAAGGTTCATGCAAAACACTGCATTGCAAAATTTTCTCTTGCTTTAATGTTATTTCTGAAATCATGGTAACGGCATGTGTGACTTGCTTGTGTTTTTTGCGGCTCCTTCAAATGGCTATTTTGTAGGCCTTGAGCATTTTAACTGGATGTCATCCTGTGCTTTTCCTGTGGCCAGGTAGGGTTCTCTTCCTGACTGCTTATTGCCTCTAGAAAAGCACCAAGAAAATGCTCTGCATCTGAGTCTCAACACACTGTAATTAGAAAACAGGACTCCTGGAATAGGGACTGATCTGCTCCTAAGGTTTTTTGTGCTCTAAACAGGCATGAAATATAGACATCTGTGTTGCCTTTGAGTTACATGTAATCCTTATGATTTTTGAGCTCCTTCCTGATGATTACATACTAGACTACTTTTTCAGCCTGGAATTGCAAACACAAGGTACCATGGACTGTTTGTAAGGACTTCACAAAAGTGAACTAAGGAAAAAAACAAAGCTACTGTCAGCAGCTTTGAATTTACTGTACAAGAGCCTTCATGTCTAATGGAACATTTGTAGGAGCTTGCTTAGTGAAAGACTGAAAATTGCTGGCATACTACTAGTACTTTTCTTACATCACAGGAGCAGAAAACCTTTTTCTTCTAAATACTGCTTGTCTTTAAATACTTTTCTTAGCTTACATCTATAATATTATCAGGAGGAGCAGATGTTGCAGCATTTTTGGTTTTTAATTTGGACAGAGGTTGCCTCTACTCATGGTACCAGCCAGATCTTAGTAGTGTATTTGGGAACTTCTGTATTCTAGGAATGTGACAGAAATTGTTTTCAGCTGATGTCATTTTATTTACCAACATCTTTATTAATGCCTCTACCCCATCCACTAGTGGACCCCAAAAACTTTCTTTCAGTGCAAGTACACATTTCTTCACAGAGAATATAATCCTATGGAAAAGTCTTCTGTGCCTTTCTGATTTATGGAAACTTAGAAGTAGTTGTTGCCTTTAAAAACAAACAAACAAAAAACCTCAAACAACAAACCATGTTGTAGAGAGAAAAAACTCCTTGTCAGTTCATTAGGTTACCAACCATACTGGGAGGTGGGAGTATGGGGGTGGAGTGTGAAGGCAGGACACCTGATGGGCATGTCCCTTGCCATCTGGGGAAGGCAGCAGCTCGATGGAAGCCAGGCCCTCTCCTCCCCTCTCCCTCGGGGCTCAGTGCAGAAGAGGTGGCACCTCTTCATGAGGGGCAGTGGTGGGGAAAGGGAAAGAAGGGCCCATGCAACCCTTGCC
>NW_010543797.1:0-4591 GCF_000687285.1 Phaethon lepturus
CCTCCAAATCTAGTTTAAAGCCCTCTCTTTCAACTACCCTGGGCTTACTATCAATACTATAGATAGAATAGACAATACATCCCTACATTGTCCTTTTACTGTCTATTTACAGCACTCCTATTCAGAAATTTAATCCCTTTTGAACCTTCTCTTCCTGCCTCCACAATCTGCTGTAACAGTGAATTTCACAGGTTTAACACACACTGTATTAAAAAAGGCATTTTCTTAACAAAAAAATACTATTTTAGGTAGATATCCTGCTAGGTTCAATGCACATCATCTACTTCTAGTGCTATATTTGATGCATGGCAGTTCTGCATTAACTTTACCCACTGACTTTTTGGTTTTGCAAGCTTCACTCATGCCCTCTGTCACCCTTCTCTCTCTACAGAGAGTCACAGCCTTTTTATTCCCTTCTTGAAAGGTAAATTCTTCATCATCTTTTTGTCAAACTTGTAAGTTTCCACAAAACATATCATTGTTGTTAATCAGTATTTGAAAATCTGACATCCACAACTCAGATTGACATTACCCAGGTGAAAATATGCTTTCCAATTAAATGATTTTCATAGCCTGTGTGTAAAATCTACAGGGACACATTCCAGTTCCTAACTTCCTCTTATGTTTTTTCAGGTTTTATTTTTGTTTTTTTCTTTTTTTTCCTTTCTTTTTTCTTCCTTTTGCTTGATCTAACACAAAGACCTCAAAACTATGTAAACAATGTTTTAATGGTGCACACAAGAGATTGTTGTAATTTTTCAGTGACAATATTGGAATGTCACGGTAGAATTTGATCACAAATGAACACAGATTAGACATCACCACTGCAGGTTGTCGGTAAGATTTTCCTTTTACTGATGTCTGATTAGCACTTAAATTGTTTCACACCATTAGTTGCCTAGGATTTAGTGATCATTAGTGGGTCTCAAAAGGAAGAAGATAAAAGGAAGCTTTGTTTTCAATTCAGAGGATGGTTTACTTTTTCCATGCAGGGTCATCTACCACTAAAGAGGTGTGTGGTGTTGATTAAAGTTTCGTTTTATGCATCATTATGTTCTGTTATGAATATTAATGGAAGTTTCAAGTTAGTCAGGGTATTCTTCAGTTTCTCCTGTGCATTTAATGGTGTTGTGCATCTGCATAAGTTGGAGGTAGCTTGCTTTAGTGATACTGTGCACACTCATTTCCACCATCAGCTGCATTTTAGTGCTGTGCTCTGGATATACTTATGCCTATGCAGAACATGTGTCGACATACGCAGGCACAGAATGAATGGTATAGTTCCAATTGTGTTACTGCCTCTGAGCTAAGTTGTGGTGTACCCTGTATTGGACTGGATCATCGTGAGGTTGGATACTACTGATGTGAGGGCTATACTTAAGTGTAACTAATATTTAGGTCTTCACTGTCAGTATGAAAGCAAAATGATCCTGTAAAATTATAATTAATATGTATGTTTTTAATGCAAAAACATACAGAGTTTAAATTACTTAATGGTGTTGTGACAAAATCACAAATAAATGTATCTTGAGCTGGTGGGTTAGTCCATTAGCTTCTACTGCCTCCTTACTCTTATATGAACTGTATGACTAGTGTGGATTGTCTTTAAAAGATTTTATTTCTTTTGTTCTGAAAGTAACAGCAAACAAACCAAAAAATGTAATTAATTATTTCTTACAAGGCATCCAAAAAGAAAGGAAAATATTGTTGTTTTTTTCCTGAATTTCTACTAGAAATCTTGCTGTTGCCACAACATAAAGTTTCCAAAAAGAAGATCAAGACCTTGAAAGTTACAGGCTTTTTATTTATTCCTAGATGAAATATATTGACTATTGTCTTTACAGTTAGTTGGTGGTATGGTGGTGATGTGGAGGAGAGGTAGAGAGATTTTGTGAATTTTGTCACAGCAGTTTGATCCAAGGGCTGTGAAAGGCTGTAACTGGAAAATTAGACAGATATTTAATACTTGCTATAAGTAACAGTTTGTTTGTGTTAACATTTTTTAAAGGAAATTTAGGAAGTGGTTGTTCAGTAATTGGAAGAAATTGAAGAATCTGATAACAAGTAAAGTCTACTCCAGACTGTTTAGCTCATGATGTTTTGGTTCAGTGGCTCTAGTAATGTGCTACATTAAACAAAAAATACACCTTGTAGTTTATGATATTGCTGGCACAGTGAGAAGCAAACAGCAGCACATAGGGGCAGTTCACATACAACAGAACATTAATTGTATTTTTTTGATGTTGCTTGAAGCAAGGTTGCTTGAGGTCCTGACTCTCCAATGATATTTTGGAGTTATACAATAAAATACATGTTCCACATTCTTCTTCATCACCATCATACAAAAAAGGCATGCTTCTCAACTTCACCTTAGCTAATCTGTTTGGTAGTCATTATTGTATGAACCCTCTAGGCACAGGAACCCCTTTTATTTTTTCAGAGTACAATAGAGCACAAACATTAATTCAGATGTTGATAAAACACAGAAGCATGCAATTTTGCTGTATGATTAATATGTGTCTTGTTGAGAGGTACATTCTTAAAAGTTCTTGAGATTGTACAGTAGCAACTAAAGCTAGGAGACTTTACTAAAGAATCCTGAATATTTCTAAAGAAAGGAAACATGAGAGTTTGCTGAAACTGTGTAGGTGAATATATGGGTGTAGATAGCTGATATTTCAGTTGAACTTGGTTCTGGGTTTGACTGAAACTCTGACAGAATTCGATGTATAGAAAAAGAATGAGATTCTTACTGAGTGTTTCCAGAAGTTACTGCAGGTCTCAGTGGAAACGTTGTGATATTAGAGTAACAATCTCAAACTGGAACCACAGTAGTGATTAAATATAACCACTTTCCTCTTGAAACAGAGCTTAAGAGAAACATCTTCCAACCAATAAATGTAATGCAGATATATAACAGTTACTTTCCAATGTGAAAAGGATGTGTAATTTTGCCACTATGCATTCACTTTTTTTATCTGGGGTGATCACGAAACTATCCCACAGCCATTAAAAGTTGCCTGTTGTTAGCTCTAATTTCAAAGCTTTTAGAGCAGAATATGGTTGTCAACGTACTTATGTCCACAGGCATAAAACATCTGTGCTGGGAAAGATGCCCATGTATAAGCTAGAGTCTTAAGATTGTCTTATACACCACAGCACTGCTGCTAGGTTTCATATCCATAAAAACATAGTGCTGTAATTAATTTTCTAGTCACATAAAGATTTGATTTGATTTAAGAAGCTGCAAGTTGTCTGTGTTAAAGGTTAGGCACCTCTATTTAAAGACAATTTTCACTTCCTACTATTGCTTTGATCAGCATCATTATAAGAAAGAATTAGGAGAATAAATACTATTGTAAAATGCATGTTTAATTGTGACATATGCCATAGTATCTCTTTAGTAATTTCCTTTTAATTGCTGAACAAGGTGCAATAATTAAGCATTGAACTTGAAGCCCTTCATTTAGATTGTACTGTTTATTAAAGAGGTTATAGCACCATAGTGAGTGTTAGATTTTCTGCAGTCATGAACATTATTTTGACTTTAATGACAATTTTGAGGAAGCACTAAATTTTCCCTGGTTTTCTCTCTGGTGAAGACATGGAGAATAACTTTCATTTAACAGTGAATCCATCTCAAAGGAACCCTATTTTTTTCAGGCTAAATAAATAATGAAGGAAAAAGAGAACACAGATAGTAAAATATTTTGAAAGTCAGAAGCAGAGTACAAGTTCCTCAATTCCTTCCACCCAACCTTAGTCACTAACTTAGAGGACCTGCATGTGGTAGTCTTGACCTGTAAGGAAAGAGATAGGCTCATTCAGAGGTGGATGAGATTGTCTGAGATCTGAATCATTCTAATTTTCCAACTAGGACTTTTCAGCCTATTGTGATTTGCCACAGAGATGTGCTGATCCAAAAGCAAGTAATAGTTGAATGATTCCAAACCCTCTGGCTCTTCTTTGCACTCTTGGATAATCTTTCCTACCCCTTCCCACCTGCTGGCACTGGCAGTGGTTTGATTCTGAAGCTATTTAGGGCACCAAATATTTGAGAAATTATTGACTTAATAACTTAACCAAGGGATCAGGTCCAGCCAGCATGGATTCATGAAAGGTAGGTCCTGCTTGACCAGTCTGCTCTCCTTCTATGACCAGGTGACCCGCCTAGTGGATGAGGGAAAGGCTGTGGACGTTGTCTGCCTGGACTTTAGTAAAGCCTTTGACAGCATCTCCCACAGCATCCTCCTAGAGATACTGGAGGCTCGTGGTTTAGACAGGTGCACTCTTCCCTGGGTAAAGAACTGTCTGGATGGCCGAGCCCAGAGAGTTGTGGTCAATGGCAGTAAATCCAGCTGGCAGCCAGTCACAAGTGGTGTTCCCCAGGGCTCAGTTCTGGGGCTGGTCTTGTTCAACATCTTTATTGATGACCTGGATGAGGGGATCAATTTCTCCCTCAGTAAGTTTGCAGACGACACCAAGTTGGGTGGGACTGTTGACCTGTTGGAGCGTTAGAGGGCTCTGCAGAGGGATCTGTATCTGGATACAGGCTGGATGCATGGGCCGAGGTCAACTGTATGAGGTTTAA
>NW_010543798.1:0-1978 GCF_000687285.1 Phaethon lepturus
GTGGTCTGAGAGCGGAGTAGGGGTGTGCGCCTCGCTGAGGTAACTGCGCGCGGCGGTGTGGTAGCGGTCGGTAGTTTGGGTGTCGGCGTGGTCGCCTTGAACGGTTTTAAAACTCAGTTTAATCACCCATGACCTGGACCAGAACACCCCAGCGGTGGGCAGGAAGGGGTTTTCAAAAGCTCTACAAAATCTCTTTCCATCCTAAGCAAAAAAAAAAACCCCAAAAGTGGAGGTAGCCCATCGACCTGGGGGTGGAGGGCTCGGACCTTCTGGTGCCCCTGAGCGTTCCTTCATCACACACAAGTACGAGAGACGCGTGTGGTGGTCTGGCCATGGAAACCCATGGAAACCCATCTTCCCTTCGATCCTGCCTGCTTCTCGGGCGGTGGAGGTCTGAAAGCAGGCAGAGGAGGGGAGAGGCTGATGCAGAGCAGGTCTGAGGACATGTTTGCTGCATGATGACGGGGAGCTGCAAGGTCTCCAGCTTACCCAGTCCGCTGTTTCCATAGACCATCCCTCAGAGATGGCTTCAGGAGTGAACTTCGGCGTGTGTTGGTGACGGACTGAGCTCAGAAATTAGTGTACTGCTTTCCTGAAGGCCAGATAGAAGGAGGAGTTTCCGGATCAGTGAATGGTTTCTCAGGTCTTAAAGACTGCTTTGCCCCACTCTTACTTGCTCCTCTGAGCCAGCGCCTTGCCAGCTCAGCTTATAAACTGAGGAAAAAAACAGCCATTGTGTCATTAGGCCCAAAGGGTTTCACAGAAAGTGTGAATTATTGTACTGGGTCTGGCTATGACAGAGGTCATGTTCTCCATAGTAGCCAGTTTGTGTTTTCACAAACACCCAGTGCTGTGTTTTGTATTTGTGACCAAAACAGCCTTGATAATGCACCAGTATTTTGGCTGAACAGTCTTTGCACAACATCACGGCCTTCACAGTTTCTTGCTTTGCCCCGCCATGGCATAGGCTGGGGGTGGGCAGGAGACTGGGAGAGGACACAGCCAGGACGGCCAACCCAAACTCTGCAAAGGAGTTCAATCCAAATGACCATCAGGGTCATTCTATACCATGTGACTCCCTTGTGTGTTACGAACAGTGTTTAGTTACAAATCTAACACACAGCACCATGCGAGCTGCCATGAGGAAACTCAACTCCATCCCAGCCAGAGCCAGTGCGGGTGCTGATGGCCATCTTACGGAGTGATAGGAGTTCTTGTTCCCTTTTTGTTTGCTACTCAACTATCCATGCTGTGTGGCTGTTGAGAGAAAAGTCAGCAAAGGGTGGTAAACTGAAATAAAAAGTTAATCAGTAGCAAGAGTAACATGGGTCATACTTGGCCTGAAGGGGTTGTTCTCAACCGGTGTGATGAGCTCTCAGGTGCTACCAAAAACTCGCAGTCTCTAACCACGTAAGTATGCAGTGAATCCCTCAGGCAAAGGCCTGAGAGAAAAGTGCTGCAGTTTGCTGAATCCGGTAGTCCACCACATAGGAGGCTGCTGCAGCTCCATGCTCACTGATCAAGCCAGTAGCAAGACTTAGCATGTACTCCCAAAAGGCACTCACGTGTTCATACACACAGTACACAAATATATATATACACATATTGTCCTGCTTTCAGCTGGACTAAAGTTAATTTTCTTCACAGAAGCTAGTGTGAGGCTGTGTTTCGGATTTGGGATGAGAAAATGTTGGTAACATGCTGATGTTTTGAGTTGTGACTAAATAGTCAAGGACAGTCCAGCTTCTTGTGCTGTCCTGCTAGCAAGAAGGCTGGGGGTGCATGGGAAGCTGGGAGGGGACACAGCCAGGACAGCTGACCCAGGCTGGCCAAAGGGGTATTCCAGACCATATGATGTCATGCTCGGTATATAAAGTTGGAATGAAGAAGAAGGAAGGGGTGGACAGCTGAGCCCAGAGAGTTGTGGTGAACGGAGCTAAATCCACTTGTCGGCCAGTCACAAGCGGTGTTCCCCAGG
>NW_010543799.1:0-2319 GCF_000687285.1 Phaethon lepturus
GCCCCCCGGCCTGCTCGCTGGTGGGCCGGGGTGAGCCAGTGCTATTGCGCCGCTCTGCAAAAGCTACAACCTCCCTGTGTTATCGCCACTGTTTAGGCCACGGATACAAAACACAGCACTGTATGAGCTGTTATGAAGAAAAGTAACTCCATCTCAGACAAAACCAGTCCACATCTTTATCTGTTGTTTTATTCCGTAAGAAGAATAACTCAAATCAAATAAATGTTTTAGCTGTGCTTTATTCTGCAACATAACTCAGACTTCTCCGTTACACTTAAATGTTAGACCAGCTTTGAAACATCCGCTTTCTTTTCCAATGCTATTAGTAGAATAGCATAATATAATACCAAGATAAGTAGTAGCAGCAGGTTTCATATTATTTATTTTAAATATTTTAAAATATTATTTATTTTGAATAAATAAAATATTTCAATTATAAACCAAGCTCTGAGGCTTGGTTTATGTTCCTGAGAAGTAAAAGTAGCTTTTACATGAAGAAATAAAAATAAGCAAATAAAGAAATTACAGAAACTTTGAATTCACCCCAGTAGAGCCTGTGTTTCAGATAACTAGTTTTTAGGTGTAATTTTTGCATACCTCAGTTGTCTTAGTAATTCTGTGCATGTTTTGATCTCTGTGTGGAATTGGTAGCACTTTGCTGTCTTAAGTGCCAGATCTGTAGGTTGCTAGATGCAGCTGAGTGCTATTAATTGTTCTAGAATTGGGCACAGCAAAATTGTGCTTATTAAGTCAGAGACTAAATGAAAAAAATCAAGCATTGATTGTGCCAGCTGATTATTGTGTGTTAGAAGACCAATCTATGTTCGTTAAGTGATTATTCTATAACATGATGATAACTGAAAGACAATATGGATAATCTTGTTTATCTTTTTATTTGACTCTCCCTCTTTGAAAAAATTAAATGAATGCAGAGGTCGAAGGTTCTGAATCAAATTTCTAATACACCATGACTGCTGCTTAACAGTGACATTTTTTCCCCTACTGGGAATAATGTTATGCATCTTTCGTTTTTCAGGGTGGGGAAAAAAAAAAGCGGAAAGGTGTAGCAGCTCCTTATGATTTTCTGCAAGTTACTATGGATATATTACGATTGTGACATTGAAGTCTATACCCCTTTTTGATACAAGAAAGGAAAAAAGCGTTAAGAAAAATGTTGCTTTAGAAAGTATTAAAACCAGAACTCTGACAGCATTGCACAATTACCTCTTACATTAAGCATTTATGGCAGCTACAAATTCACAGCATGGTTTTTCAGCCAGAAATAAATGCAGGGGGGACCAAAACCAGAATGAGTCCAATTGACATTTTACATTGAGAACAAAGCGTTGGAAGTGTATGGCTTGTATACAACTACTTATGTATTACATATTAGCCCCTTAAACTAGAACTACACTCAATGCCACCTCTTAAAGAGGCTTCATGCGGTTAATTATGAGCAAATTAAGTCCTTCAATCATTCTGAAGGTTGAAGAACATTAAATTATATAGTGCTTACCAAATGATGGCCAAAATCTGACTTAATTTACACTCTGGAGTCAATGATGATCAAGAGGTGGTGAATCAGGGCAGAGTCTGGCCCTCTTAATAATTAACGTAGAACAAAAATAAAGAACCCATTCAGAATGACACTGTAAATCTGCAAAGCCTTATGGTATAGAACTGTACACCTCCAGGAACACAGTGCTATGTGTCAGTGTGACAGAGAGGAGAGGAAAACTCGCTCCACTTAAGGGGCTTTCTTGAATAAAAATGATTTGTATGGATGTTCTGCAGTTTTGCTGCGAGCCTTGGGGAATGCCTTTGATGCACTTGATTAGGGAACAAGATCTCAACCTTGTAGGCTCAGTAAGATCTTCACATGCTTAAATACAGATAATTAGTCTCAGTTCTCTCTTTTTTTTAAACTTATACTCTCATTTTTTTTTTTCCTTTCTTGTACTAGTCATTGGTTTTAAGAGTTTGTTTAATTGCCAGTGTAATACCCTGTTCCTAAATTATGCGGTATAAATGACCATGTCTAATTTTTGGTTGCAAATATAAGAAAATATATATTTTAAAATAGATTTTAAAAAGGGAGTATGAAATTTCTTCACATCTATCTATGTAGTGTAGTGAAGTGCAGAGATTCCTAATCTATATCCAAGCATGCTGACATATGCAATATCATGGTGAGATACTAGCTCAGGAGCAGCCTAGCAAAGTTGGGAAGTAGGTGTGTCCTCACATAACCGGTAAGAAGCATGAGCTTCTGCTGGGGCCCGTGTTTGCTACATCTTCTCTGGCATGAGCTTTTCAGCA
>NW_010543799.1:2350-9251 GCF_000687285.1 Phaethon lepturus
TGTGCAGAAGGCCGTATTCAGTTCCAGTGGCATAGTTCACAGGTATGCACTGTATGCAGGGATGGGGAGAAGATCGGTGGGAGTAATTACCCCTGGGCATAGCCAACAAGATGGATGTCATTCTTTAGAATGTCTGAAAATTATATGATGAGCCCTGGCATTCAGTATGTGGTTATCTATCATGAGAGTGCTTTGGCCTGCAGGATTAATGTAGTCCATGATTTTTTGCTGTCCTAAAAGATGGTGTATTCTGCGAAACACTTACATGAATTCAGCCGTGTAGGTGGGTAAATATGTGTGGCTGAGCCATTTTTTTCTATCATCATGGATGAAAGCTTGATTTGCAGCTTTCTTGAGCATAGTTTTGCTCTGATTACTCAGCTCTAAATTTTGGGCAAAGCATTTTCCACCATATCTGGAAAACGTTCTGATGACTTTAATTCCCTCTCTGTTGGCCAGCTTGTTATTGACTGGTTCAAATTATTTAACTATGCAGTTACCCATTTTCCATATCTCTCTTTCTCAGAGAGGTGTTGAAAAGATAATTCACTTGCTTATTTCATGGACTTCAAACCTAATGAGAAATATATGGAGTATATTGGTCTCTGATTCCTGTTTTGCAATATGTGCCCATCTTGTGTCTGGAAGGAAGTCTGGCATGCTACTGTCTGAAGCCATTTCAAAGTGCTTTTGTAGACAATGTACAGTATGTTAATTCTATGTCAGAGCATTATAGAGGAAATGTAACAGAAGTTTACTGTGCATATTTGTTTATGTGCCAGTATGTGTTCTAGTGTTGAGGTGTCAAATCCACAGATCAGAGTCTTACTTTTAATCGCTCTGCTCTGGCACAGGTTAAAATAAAACAACACACCCCTCCTCCCAAAAAAACCCAATGCAAACTGCTGGTTGTGTTCCGCTCTGATGCGCCACTTCAAAATGGCTTTCTGTCTCGCTCCACTGGTTTCTTGGAGGTGGGGATTGATCTGTGAATCTCTTGCATGATATGTTTGAAATATTTATCTGAGGTTGAACTGTCAGGTGGTGTCCAACTCACTCATTACTAGGCAGCAGAGGGAGGCCAGGCTGTCAGGAAGTTATCATTTTCATAAGATATGGCTCTGTGTTGATATTTATGGACAGCAGATTCTATGCTTTGTTAAACTTTGCTACTGAAAGGGCTACTTGCAAGATATTTGATTTAAATGCTGAAAACGGTAAACTGAAAGTAACAGTACATTATATCCGAGCAATGTTAACGTTGTCATTATCTATAATATTCGTAGAGGTTTTTTTCTTATTACTCTTTGCACCTTTATTCTTAGCAAGTTTGTTTTTTTTTTTTTTCCCTTCCCTTTTCTTCATTTGCTTTGTCTTCTCCAAACATGTCAGTGACTGGCTTGCAACTCAGTGTAGTTGGTACCCGGTATATGACCTGTTTTTTGTTTCTTGATCTGAATCCTCCCTGATCTACCTGAGCTGAGTGAAACATGCCTTCAGGGTGCTACAAAGTTTGCCATGATCAAAGAATCAAGGACTTTTCCCATGGTGTAACCAGGCACCAATAAACACTTATCTTGCCTCCTACAAACTGTAAGTTCAGCTTTGCTGCAGGTTATCAGTAAGAAATAAACCATCGGATGAAATCAGACGTGTCGTTTTTCCTGTTGTGTGCTCTCTTGTACGCCAACGTTATGCCATGATACAATGCTGCTGTCTGTTCTCTGGGAGCATGGTGCTACTCACAGCCAAGACTGAAAGGTTTCATTGTATTTTGGATTCCAGGAGCGTGACAGACATTTTTACATTATACAAACTACCTAAAATTGTAGTTCTTAAATGTTTCCATTGTCTGAAAGGCCCATCTTATAACTGTGGAATAGGAATGTTTAGGTCAAATTACTGTGTACTGAAGCATGACCCAATTTTCAGTTTAATGTGAATCCTATTTTTGGTTGTGCAAAAAAATACAAGAAATATCCATTGACTGTGAGGTGCTTATTTCAGTTTTATTAAAGAGCTGCTGATTGCAAGTTATAGGATGCTATAAAATTGAAACTGCCTTATTTAAAAGCATTCTTGCTTGTGCAACGGTATAAAGGTTGATTTTGTAGCTGTGTAGAATTTGTGTGAGGTTATTCAGGCAGTGGTTCTTCATCTACAGATATTTTCTGTTTTTTCTCTTAAAAAAAAATAAGTCTTGACGCTTTTACATTTTGACAGTTAATCTTTAATTCTTCACCATACCAATTAACTGTGAACTCTTAGAGAAACAATAAGCCATGAATCATCAGCTACAAGTAGGCAGAGAGTTTAATAGTCGAGAGATTGAGCATTTCTTAATCTTATATACACTCAACATCAAAGTGAATATATCCAAGGTTAAAATGAAAGGCTATCACATTCTCCACTGATTTCGAAAACAACTTACTTCTTTCTCTCTTGTTCACCTGCTAATACAACACAACAAAAGGGAGGACCAGATTCTGCAATCATTGATTTGTACAAGAAGCTTTTATTTCTATATCGGTCACACTAAGCAGGGTATATTATTAATAGACATTATTCACAGTATACAAATTAAACTCGTGAGAACAAACAGCCTGTAAACTGAAAACTTTTAGTCCTGTGGAGAGTCCTCATGAAAATGAATACTCCCATTTCAAGGGTATTATGTATATGTGGCAGTACAGCTATTCAATTAACAGCCTTTGAAACCTTTAAAAGCTTGTACTCTGCCTAACTATGAGCGTATAAATAGTCTTTGGCTTTCATAGAGTTACTCATCTATCAAAAGTTACGCTGGAGTTCGTGTGTACTGCTGGATCAGTGCCAGACTCTCCTGCATCTTGCAGAGCAAAGTTACTGGATCAAAAGGCTGAAGACATTTCTGTGGTCAGAACTGCACAGGAATTGGGCTGCTTTGCCTTAAAGATTTTGAAAATGATTGGTTAGTGCAGTACTTCCTAAATACAGTTAACAGTTACAGGTTATATAGAAAGAGTAGTTCAGATTAGATTTATCATTAAAATGGTTGCCACATGCTAAACAGAATTGGATGCTATCCATTTATAGAAAGCTAACTGTCTTTACAGCAAGCGGCTACATTTCAGACAAGGCAAATGCAATTGGAAGAGTTTCACGAATACGGTGTCTGAAAGTCAGGATTTTTATACAGAGCTGCGGAGCATTTCGCTCTAACAGAGCCCAGCAATGGTGCTGACTTCCAGATCAGTGGGTATGCTCTGCCTGCTTGGAACTTTTTTAAAATTCTAAGTGAAGCAGGCTCAGGTTTGGATTTCTGCACCTTCTCACGAGATCAATAAGCAGAGGTAGGCTGGTGTATTCTGGAGAATATTTTTCTGTGCAAAAATACTTACTCATCAAAAGTGACAGTGTGAAGGAGAAAGGAGTAAATGAAAGAGACTGTTTCGAACCTAAATTCGGAATGTTTTCAATTGCTAGAAGATATTGCACGAATGGTTTGACGAAGCCTCGCATCTGTCAAAATGACCCATTTTGGTGGTCTTTGAACATTTTATGGGAGGTAGCTTAGTTCAGAGTAATTTCTTATTTCATAATCCATACTTAATTAGCCAAATTGGCATGTTTGACAGATGTCTGTGCAAACGCTAACAAAATATTCAGTCCAACATTGAAATAGGAGAAAGATTGAATTTAGTGGTCGATATATCCAAGGAATATCATTAAATAGCATCCATCTAGATACTTAACACAGGAATGATAAGACTTCTAATTTTATGCATTTTAAATATTTTTAGTTTTGATAGTACATGTTTCAGACAACTCTAATGTTAATGCACCCGAGGCCAGTGCTGCTTCCTTACCATTATCTTTCCTTTCTCAGCCATTTTTAGAATAACTGTAGGAAATTCTGGTAGTGTTTCCTTGCTTAGGTATTCCAAGAAAAAAAATACTTAATCCGAAAAAACAGAGGAATCAGTAACATTCTGCTGTCGTTCTTTTTCCAAAGCAGTTTGTTGCCAATAAAATTTCCGTAATACCACTAAAGCTTCAAAGATGCTTAAATAAATTAAATAGGAGAATTAATGAAATTCTACTCTGTATCATCAGAAGTAATGAATAGCTAAAAATCCTACTCTGTTGGAAATGTAGAATTGCTTAAGTCAAATTTCAGTATCAATAATGCTGATAGAGGGGAAACAAGTGAAAGGTGTTAAGGGGCCTGTTAATAATCATTAAGTGATCTAGTTCCACAAAGATAAAAGCAAATGTTGAGATAGAGTTTTATTTGCATTAAGTTACTAATTTACTATCACATTAGTTATGAACCAGAATGGAAACATTTTTTTCTGATCAGAATGACAGCAATCAGAGTACAGGCTTGGAAGGGACCTGATAAATTGCTCCGGACCATCCGCGATCTCAGGACAGAACGTTCCGGTCTGGTATTTCTTTTCAGTGAAACTTCCTTCCAAATGATAGATTTTCAAAAAGTCTATCAACTTAAAAGAACAAAGACTTTTTTTCTCAAAAATCCCCAATGACCGATTTCTCCAACAGTCTGTGAGAATATTTTTAATCGTTCCTACTTAAAAACCAACCAACTCTCCAACAGTATTTCATTTATACTGATCTTCCTTTAGCCTGCAGTCTGTCAAGTTTTACTGTGAATTACCGGTTTACTGTTAGGGACCGAGATGGAGTTTCTGTGCATTTAAAGTAATGGGAGCTTTGAAAGCAGGAGTGACAAGGTGGTGTGCAGTGTTTGAAGTGAACGATGTGCTTACATGAATTCTTTGCTTTGTGATCCAAATCCAGTGGGGAGAAAACAGATGTTACTTTCCTGTTTAGGACACATATTCTTCTAGGTTGATGATTTCTGTAGCAAACTGCTATAAATCATAGCAAAAGCTGTGATTGTTGTCCATCTCTACTACAACTTTTTTTTTTCACGGTCAGTATCCCGAGAACCTTGTCTACACAGAAGACTGCTTTATTCCATGACCAGCAGTTTCAAACCCAGCGTGAGCACAAAATAAAGTAGGGTGCTATTTCTTTTCTTTTACTACCTGAATGGAAAATAGTAGATTATGGTTGTTATTATGTGATTGTGAGAGGGAGGCAAGCATAAATCATATAACAGGATACACAAGTAGTCAATGTGGCTATCAATGTAATTTTATATTCTGGAAGGATGATTTCCATAAAACACTGGTGGAAAGGGAGGAGGAGGACGTGGAGAAAGAGCCCTTCAGGAGATGGTCTATGCTGTCAGGAGAAGTTGCTGAAGCACTAAATGTCATTTGGAAAACACGCTGAGAATGGAGCCAGAAGCTTCCAGACCTGGAGAAGAGAGATGCTACACTTTGTCTCAAAACAGCAAAAAGCTTCTATTCTTTTCCATCTTGCTTCAGACAGACCTATCATCTAAACTGAGTGATGGTGATAGCAGTCTTTTAATGGGAATTTCAAACAAATAGAAGTGCATATAAAAGAATACTACAGACTAATTTGGAACTACCATCAGTTTTTAAAATGTTGGCTCCAAAATTTTGCTCCTTTGACTTTCTGAGTAGTGGACTTGCTCTCTGTTGAACTGTGAAACAAGTATTTTTTTAAAAGTCGAGTTAACATTTTATTTATCTCTGTTGTTACTTTTGTGTGGGGAAGTCATAGAACAAACTCAAGAGAAATATTTTCCCCCTCCTTAACATATATAAATATAATAACTTTGTATTTCATTTTTCTTGAAAGGTGAATAGCAATAACACTCCTCTAAAATAATTTACATTTGAAAGAACAGTTTTGAAATTTTGATACACGTTTGATATACCTTTACCTCTCAAAGAACGCTAAAGTTTAACTTAAAAGTAAATTTTAATCAGAATCTCTTCCTTGGTTATTGTTTTTTTTTCTTTTTATATATTTTAGGATATATGTATGTACATACTAGTCTCTCTTGCATGTATAAAATAATTGAAACCTAGATATATTCTTTGATGTGTTTTTTTTTCTGAATCACCCTCTCAGTTTTATAAAATTTATACCAGACTTTTTAAGTCTCCACTGCCAATAACTGTCTGGACTATATCTTCAATCTTTTTAAGTGCCAGAAAAAGTATTAATCTAGAGAGTTATCCTGTGGCTTGGCAATGGAGGATCATTTCTTATTTTATTTGCTGACTATTTCTTCTTGTTAGCTAGTTATGAAGAAGTTTTTTACAGTTGCATGGATTTTTTGGCTATTATGTTTTGCATGGAAGGTCCAGCAGTTTACAGCAAAAAATAAGTTTATGTTCCCTAACTCATCTTGCCATTTGGACCTTAAAGTCATGCCCTTTGTATGTGATGAGGACCTTCATCTTAATCCCCGATTCATGCCATAATTGTGCTTTTTTTTAAGCAGTTATTGAATTTTATTGACAGAAAACATACTATGATGCTGAATTACTGTTTGTTCGGGGTATTGCTTTTGTCACAGAAAGTTTTTCTGTTCCTGTATTGGGGGATTTACCATCTTACAGAATCATAGAATCATCGAATTGTTTAGGTTGGAAAAGACCTTTAAGATCATCAAGTCCAAGCATTAATCTAGCACTGTCAAGTCCACCACTAAACCATATCCCTAAGCACCACATCTACACGTCTTTTAAATACCTCCAGGGATAGTGACTCAACCACTTCCCTGGGCAGCCTCTTCCAATGCTTGACAACCCTTTCAGTGTAATTGCCCCACCCCCTCCCCGGGCCAGCCTGTTCCAATGCTTGACGACCTTTTTGGTGAATAATTTTTTCCTAATATCCAGTCTAAACCTCCCCTGGAGCAACTTCAGGCCGTTTCCTCTCGTCCTATCGCTGGTTACTTGGGAGTAAGAAACTGTTGCATTAAGAGGCAGAGCAACTTGGCAGAAACTAA
>NW_010543800.1:0-14574 GCF_000687285.1 Phaethon lepturus
GTCTGCTGGGAATCGCTGCCAGGGCTCACACCGCACCGGTCGGGGCCCCTCCCAGCCCCAGACTGCTGGCATGGGTCTGGAGAGGAGCTTCAATACAGCGAGCCTTGCGAGGTAGCACTGGTGCGTGTGTCTAGCGTGACCATCACACAGGCTTTTTTTTCCATGATCACGAGAGCTCACGACTTACTCCACGGAAGGGTAAAATCAGACACTCAAATGATCGCAGCAGTCCCCGAGCTGAGACTTCAAGAAACGTACTGGCTGCAGCAAGACTTACAGGGAAATCTCGGGAGCTCACTCCACGTTGGCAGACTCTCCACACACTTCCTCTGGCAGACATAAATGACTGTTAAAAAAAATCCCCAAACTGTTGCCAAAAAATACATAATAAAATGAATGACCAGTTGGTACGAACCTTCACTGACTTTTCTTGCCAGTGCTTTCTCTGAAGTGATAAACTAGGATGTGAAAATAACCTGTGGAGGAGGAACTGAAGATTTATCATAGCTGCATACTGTGCCGCTGGGGAGAGACCAGGCTCTGGGATGCAAAGATCATGGAGGGAGGGACCTGTGGCACGGAGCTGAAATGAGGGTGTCTGTGGGAAGTTGAAGTGAGCAGGACATGCCTGTATGGCTGCTGGGCAGGAAAGCAGGGGCACAAGAGGGAAAGCAAACTGGGAAGGAAGCAAATGAGGCATAAGGGGGAAGGACAGACTGTCTGAAGTTCTCCTGGCATCAGAGGGCAGGGTGAGCCTGTATAAGGACTCTTTGCCAGTTCTGAGACACTGCATTAGACAAACAAGTCAAAGTTTTGAAGATAAATCCTGCTGAGACCCAAAAGACCCAGCATAGAAGATTCAAAGCTTTGTGGCAGTAACTACCATGAATGTCAAAATTACTTACCAGGACACAGCAATACTGGGGGACTCCCAGTGCCCATCTCACAGATTGCTGAGTGCAGTGGGCTGGTTTGGACCACCATTTCTAAGCAGCTCCAGGCAATGTTTCCATTAGCAGAGTGCAGTTTCAATGCATTGAATGGTGTATTATTCACTCTTCGAAGAAAAATTGTAAGGAGAAAATTATAGAGTGGGGAAAACAGCACAGACTGTCCTTGGAGGTTTTTGTAACAATGCCCTCTTTGAAATAAATATAAAGGAGCAGATAAAACCTAATCAAAGAAACAACAACAACAACAACAAACCCTATCTGTAAATTGTTCAAATATTTTAAAGCAAAAGCAAAGACAGAAACTAACTCTCTCTAAGGCTATTACACATTCCCATTTGGGAAGCAGCAGGACAGGAACACACAGTTATTGGCCGCTGACACTGCAAGCTGCACCTGCCACATCCGATAGACAAGTCTTAATTAAGTGACTGACAGGACAAAATGTGGTGTTCAGCCCTGGCAATGCAGACTGGAAGAAAGCAAGCACCTCTCCTGAGCCCCAGCACAATCTGCCGATGACTTGGGTGGGCAGCTTTTTTCCAATAGCTGATAAAAAGGCAGGGAATTGTTGTCAGTGCACAACAAATGGCCGCGTCATTGGTCTTTCAAAACCCAGGAGCTACAGCACATATTCTTGCACGCTTGCTAGAACCTTAGTTACTTGCTATTTAATCACACATAAACATCTTTCTGCTCTGCCATCCACTCTCCTCCCCATTATGTGCCAGCTCGTGTTGGACACATATATTAATTTGTTGCTAATAACTACAATTCCACAAAGTAAGGAGCAAACAGAGAGGGACCCAAGGTTCTAGTCAAGCCAAATGTTGTCTATTCATATATTCCTTCCCAGGTGATGCTGTTCCTCCTTTGCCTCCTACAGTGTGTAGACTCTTAGAGCGAAATGATTGTCTAGTCACAATCCACAATACTGACATTTCTTTTCCCTACTTTGGATGCAAAGAGTTAATGGCATTTTTGTTTAAAGCATGTAAGTGATTGTTGCCAGTGCTCTGAGGTGTGGAGGTGGTGAAATGAATGCATAGCAACACATACTCTGCAAACACAAATACAGCTGGTGAAAAGATTAATCAAGCAAGGGCAGGAAGTAAGAACATTTGTCACATAAAAAAATGGCTACGTAGAGCTGAAAAACAGAGTGATGGACACACAGTGGGACAGGAATAAAAGACTGGAGTGCACTGTCAGGGTTGATGAGCCTTGTTCTCTCTGCTGCAGCCTACCCCATCATACTGTCCTTTCAGCGACTGAACAGGGCTGTAGTAGCAACACGGTGATAATAGGGGATGTGACAGTAGACCAATAAAGGTGTCTCAGTGGGATATATGGGATTAAATCTAAACCATGCTCTAGACCTGCTGGGAAGCTCTCGTCCATTTAACTGACTATAAATGAGTATCTGAACTAGATGTATATAACTTTTCTGTTCTCAGTAAGCTCTGCTCAGTATAAGACTGGAAGGAGGCTTGTGAGATCTAAAAGTGCTTTCACCCTATCCAACTATGCTTGCATTTTGGAGCTTTTCTGAGGGCTTGGCCAGCCTTGAAGACATTGGAAACCAGGCAAAATTGGAACCAGTTTTCTGAATGGTGCATCCCATCATGGGCTGATGAAGGGTGGGTTTAGAGATACTCTGCTTGCTCTTACCAGTCCAGGAAATGTTCTAGTGCTGGATGGGATCCTCAGTGGAGCATTCCCCCAAACATTTTCATTCTTTTAATTCCTTTCAGCTTAACGATGTGTACACAGGGTCCTTTAGTGATCTTGAGTTCACAGAATCTTCAGTTCCTTACCTTGCATGGTCATGGGACCTTGGGTTTCCAGCAGTCCCTGTGCAGGTGTTGCAAGACTGCATATCTTCTAAGGTAAAGGTGCACTCTGGCCAGTGTGGCTCAGGGCATATTATATTCAGACAAGTCTAGGGGGACTATTGCATAAAATTCCCATTTCCACTTGAACAGATCGTAATGCTGAGTAAAGTAAATTGGCTAGGGAGCCAATAACAAGGGACTGCACTAAAATTTAAAACCTACTGAAGAAATATATGGACCTGTGTACAGGTCTGTGAAAAAATAGCAAAGGTAATAGAAATGAATGAAGAGGCAAAGCTAAGCTTTTATATAAAGTGCAAAAGAAAAAAGTAGTATAATTTTTTTGCTCAGAGAATATAAGTATTCTGAGGATAGCAAGCAAATATTTGGACAACTCGCTATGAAAAGAAGTATCCAGCATTTTTGTGTGTTTAAAACACATTACTGTCACAGGTCTATTGATTTATAAAGCAAAAGGAGATAGGAAAGCAATTTAATTCTACTTTGGTTTCTTCACTAATGCACATCCATTGTGCATTAATAAAAGACACAATAAGTAAATAAATTTACAGAGAGACAAAGAAACCATAGATGTGTGATATGACATACCAGAATTATGAAGTGGAGATCAAATCCTTGCTAAAGTTTTCTGCTTCCCATGTCTGAATATGTGAAATTGTGGTTTGGGTAACTAGAGCTCCTGAGCAAGAACAAAAGAAGTCACTCCTCGGCCTTAGAGCAAAGGGTCATCTGGAGGAGCAGGGCTGGAAGAGTGGGCTGTTAACCACTTGAAAAACACGGTTGTTATAGCTCTCTTTTTTTGGGTCAGCTGGTTTGGACATTTTTAGCTATGTGCAAAGAGACTCTGCAAGTAGAAGAAATGCAACTTAGAAGTGTAAATCAATTACTTATGAGCTAACAGACATGACAGACAGGTAGGATTTAACGAGCTGTCAGGATAAGGTCTGCTCCCCGATGCAGCACCCATGGAGCCTTTGCTGGCCCCAGGAGCACCAGGAGGGGAAGGACCAGGTCCGGGTGTCACAGAGCTGCCGTCTCCCACCTGCTCTGCCCACCCCAGTGACTTGAGCTGGAGATCTGACTGACCCTGATGAGACCAGGCTTTGCTGTTCAACCTGCCCAGCCTCTGTGCTTTCCTCCTTCAGGAGCTCACACTCGGTCATTTTCCCTCCTGAATCTTTGAGTGGCTGACCACCCCCATCTCAACACCCCTACCCTGGACTGTACCTTTATTTTTCTAGCATCCCACTGACTTTCTCACAGCTCTTTCCCAGCAGTGTGGGCTCAGGTTGCATGGTGGAACATACACGAGCTGGCCCTGCTGTGTCGGCAGCAGACTGGCTGCCTATTGCCGGGCACCTGGGCACCACTCTAAGTGCCTAAGCTGTTGGACACTGGGGTGGTGGAGATGACTCCTGCCTCCTTGCATGCTTCCATAAGGCTGAGCACTGAGCTTCGTGGCATCCCCTGAAGGAGCCATGGCAGATACCAAACACCTCCTCCCTGCCGTGGGCTTGGGGCCACCATACTTTCCCTCAGGCATTTGCCCACAGATGGGGAAATACCAGCAGTGTGCTGGCTGTCACACCTGCGAGACCCAAAGTCCCCATTCTTTTCCCATCATGGCCATTCCTGGGACATTAAGGATACGTTTCTCCCTGGCTACCCCACAGACTGGAGACTGCAACACTCTGTGGCTGCTGAGGGCCAGGCATCATGCGCATGACTGATTCTTGTCATTGCCTTTTCCAGGCGCTTTCCAGGATGATTATTCTCGTTACCTTCCTGTGCATTTACATGGAAAGATACCTCCAGTAATCACATGTTAGATCCAGGAGTTGTAGTCCACCAGATGTCCAGCACAGATTGCAAAATACTGATTATGGAACATAGGGCTGTAAAAGAAGCTTCTTTGCCTCTGTCTTCACTGGCGGTCTCTCTTCTCACACCTCTCAAGGGGATGGCCTGCAAGATGGGGACGGGAGGAGCAAAGTCCCTCCCACTGTAAGAGAATATCAGGTGCGAGACCACATGAGGAATCTGAACATACACAAGTCTATGGGACCTGACAAGATGCATCCCAGAGTCCTGAAGGAATTGGCTGATGTAGTTGCCACTCTCCATGATATTTGAAAAGTCATGGCAATCAGATGAAGTCCCTGGAGACTACAAAAAAGGAAACATTGCACCCATTTTTAAAAAAGGTAGCATGGAGGACCCTGGGAACTACTGACCCATCAGCCTCACCTCTGTGCCTGGGGAGATCATGGAACAGATTCTCTGAGAAGCTCTGCTAAGGCACATGGAGGACAGGGAGGTGATTTGAGACAGCCAGCATGGCTTCACCAAGGGCAAGTCCTGCCTGACCAACCTCGTAGCCTTCTAGGATGGAGTGACCACATCAGTGGACAAGGGAAGAGCTACAGATGTCATCTGTCTGGACTTTGTAAGGCCTTTGACACAGTCCCCCACAACATCCTTCTCTCAAAATTGGAAAGATATAGATTTGATGGGTGGACTGCTGGGTGGATGAGGAGTTGGTTGGAGGGTCACATCCAGAGGGTAGTGCTCAATGGCTCAATGTCCAGATGGAGATCAGTGACAAGTGGTGTCCCTCAGGGGTCCGTATTGGGACCAGTACTCTTTAATATCTTCATTAGTGACACAGACAGTGGGATTGAGCACACCCTTATAAGTTTACAGATGACATCAAGCTGAGTGGTGTGGTTGACACACCTGAGGGACAGGATGCCATCCAGAGGGACCTGGCCAAGCTTGAGGAATGGGCCTGTGTGAACCTCATGAGGTTCAACAAGGCCGAGTGCAGGGTCCTGCACCCGGGTCTGGACAACCCCTGGTATCAGTGCAGGCTGGGGGATGAAGGGATTGAGAGCAGCCCTGCTGAAAAGGACTTGAGGGTACTGCTGGACGAAAAGCTGGACATAAGCCAGCAATGTGTGCTAACAGTCCTGAAGGCCAACTGTATCCTGGGCTGCATCCAAAGCAGCGTAGCCAGCAGGTCAAGGGAGGTGATTCTACCCCTCTACTCTGCTCTGGTGAGACCCCACCTGGAGTCCTGCGTCCAACCCTGGAGCCCTCAGCACAGGAAAGACATGGACCTGTTGGAGCGAGTCCAGAGGAGGCCACAAAAATGATCAGAGGGATGGAACACCTCTGCTATGAAGACGGGCTGAGAGAGTTGGGGTTGTTCAGCCTGGAGAAGAGAAGGCTCTGGGGAAACCTTACTGCAGCCTTCCAGTACTTAAATGGGGCTTCTATGAAAGGTGGAGACAAACTTTTTAAGCAGGGCCTGTTGTGATAGGACAAGGGGTAATGGTTTTACACTGAAAGAGGATAGAGGTTGACTAGATCTAAGAAAGAAATTTTTCCCCATGAGGGTGGTGAACCACTGGCACAGGTTGCCCAGAGAGGTGGTAAATGTCCTGTCCCTGGAAACATTCAAGGTCAGGTTGGACGGGGCTCTGAGCAACCTGGTCTAGTTGAAGATGTCCCTGCTCATTGCAGGGGGGTTGGACTGGATGAAAGGTCCCTTCCAACCCACACTATTCTATGATTCTATGAGAAGTGAGGTGATAGACTACCCTGCAGGGAAGCCAACATGAAAATCAGAGGCTGCTTAGGGGAGAAATAAAGAAATCACTGAAGACGTTTTAAGCAAAGGATTTAAAGGACAGAGGATAGTGCACAAAAAAGGGGAGTGCAACATAATATGAGGAAATAATAGCTTGTCCCTTAAACTAGTCATTTTTCTTTATGCTGGATCTGGAAACAAAAATTAGTCATGGATGTTGCAGTACACATAAAACTATGGGTGAAAGAAAAAAGTGAAGGCTGCAGTTTCTGACAAGACAAGGACGCACAGCCTTCAGTAAAATATATATTGCTGGTGACAGAATGAGGTTTTATAGAAATTATCAGGAATAGTAGACAGAGATTCTATATTATCAGCGAAGTGTTGAAGACTATCTTCAACAACAATGAAGATGTGTTCACATTAGAGACGTAATGCTGATAATTTATGGAATGAACCTTTATTAAAAAGACAAAATATAAAAAAATAATAAAACTTTCATCTCTCAGTAGTGCTTTATGTCCACACATTTCAAAGTACATTAAAAAGCTGAAATTATTATTCCCATTTTAAAGGCGACGAAGCTGAAACATGGGGAGATTGTGTAATTTGTTACAAACCAGACAACGCATTAGCGCCGAAATCAAGGCACCAAAATTAAGATGAAAGAACAGGGGCTTGAGCCTTCTTCCTGATGCCACCCCTTTTAGCAACTTATATGGGCAAGTGGTGACTTATGAGGGGACTAAAATCTTCATACCCTACTGGGGGAGAGCACAAGGGAAGAGAGCCATGGAGCTGTATTAAGCTGGTAAGTCCCAACATCAGAGTAAGATATGCCAGGAAGGTATCTCCATGGGGTTTCGAAGCTGTGCTAGTGTCCATGCAAACTGCTGATGGTGACATTTGTGCCTAAATTAGCAGCCAGAACAGCCCAGACTCAAGAGGGCACAAGGCAAAGCTTTCCTCCTCTTCCTCTCTCCCCCAGTCCCTTAAGCTGAGTATCATGCTGAATTTATGTGTGGAGCAAAGCCTTGCCCATGTGTCTCATCCTGGCCCCATTACAATCACTATAGCATTTTTGCAATCAACTTTAAGCAGACCAGGATTTCTCATTGCCCTTCTTCATCTCCTAGTAGTAATGAGTTTCCTTACATATTGTTTTCTGCAAGAATGGAAAAAAAACGGTGGGATACAACAGCCTAAAACCTGGGGTAGATGAACAAAAGGTGAAACGCAAGACTAATTACAGTAACATAGGCCCTGACAGGTCTGGCAAACTCTTCCAAAGGGCAATGTTTCCTGTTCAAATATTGAAAAACAGTTGGAACAAAGTACTAGAAAATAAACTGCGAAGAGCAACACTTCACGGGGCCATGTAAATGAGCTAGACCGTCTATCTTTTCCTCCCTGAAGTCCAACGCTAAGATTGCTTTACAAGGGGATGTGATCAGAGTGAAACTAGAAGGAAAAGTATTTCATCTTTTTCAACAGTCAAATCTTTAAAGTCCAGCCTATCCCCTGAATTTTGAAATTGCAGTCTGAGGTTTTTAAACAAGACCTCTATTGATATCAGTGGTAGGCATTGCAGACCAAACACCCACAGAGCAGAAAACATTTAATTCATCAGATATGGTTAAGGCTCTTAATGTTCTTCTTGTCACATAGCCTCTGTTCATATTCTTAAGGACTTTCTATTTGCTGTCCTCCTTTGACAGTTTTGGGGGAAGGAGTAACACTTCTTAAGGCTGAGCTTAATGGAGATACCTGGAATCAACAGAGGAAAATAGAACCTGGCCTGACGGTTTTGTTTTTCTTTAGTTGGAGACATGGAAGGAAATATGACGTCATCCTCTATATTAAACCAGCTCTCGTATAGCTTTTAATTGCAGTGTGTTTTGAAGCCATATATTCAAATAGGGACAGAGCACTGTGTTGGGTCTTTCACAAACAGAATTCTTAGAGTCACACGCTGCTAAAGAAAATGCTTTACAGTTTTCTGCTCTTGACACATCAGAGTAATTTCTATCTGGTTACTATGTTATGCATGCAACAGAATTGCAAGGATAGTAAAATCTGCGACATGCAGACAGGACTGCGGGCACAGAATGAAAAAAAGCAGTCGCTTGAGCAGCTGAAGGGCTCATTACCTTATTTATGAGAAATCAATATTTGTTTGCAATAACTACAAATACATGTCTCTCTATCCATTCAAGGAAGCAAAGAGGTCTCTATCCCACTGTTGGTGACAAGAAGAAAGCGGGACCACAGGGGCCTTAGTTTACATTGACTAATTACCAGCAGTTCCTCTGGTAACGCCTGGGGAGCCACCAGAGACAGGTTGGGTTTTCTAGAAAGGTTGGGTCTTGAGAAAGAGAAGGTGATTTTAACTTGTGGCAAAGACCTCATTCCTGGGCAAGCAGGTCTCCATTACACAGCCCTAAATGTTCTTTCCATTGCGATGGGGATATCAGTGTAAGAGACTATGACACGTAACAGGCTTTTTTGGTAAGAAATGCCTTAGCATGAGGCCTCCTTGAGTGCAGTCAAAACAGGAGTGTTGGTTTGGAGGGTGGCAGGACACCTACCTACCCAGGCCAGGAGAGGACTGCAGTGATCCAAGTGCCCATAGGGGAGTCTCTGAGTTGAGGGGGACAGAGCAGCGCCTGGCAAGGCTGAGCGGGCAGCTTGTGGGTGCCAAGGCTTCCCTGCCAGTAGACGCCTTCTCCTGGATGAGGGACATCTGGAGGTGGATGGGCAAGGGAGAGGGATTTACTCTTACTGAGTGCTAAATGTATCACCGTTTTGTCTTTCCCTGAGTAAAGACTTGCTTGCACGCTTTCTCAGCGTCCTTCTGAGTGGGGAAATCAGACCTAGTGAGAGCATGTAGTCTTCTGGCACTTCTTGAGTGGGGATTTAAACTTGGTTTAATCATTTGTCTCAAGACATGTGAAATACGTTGATGTTACTGGTTTCTGCTCTAATTAACCACCTGGATGAGGTTTATATGTCGACGTTATATTAAAATAACATGAATTTTTTGGTTATTCTTACATTCTTATGCACACATCCATGTGTACATACACACGCACACACAAAACATATGCATGCACAAATAGTTATATGGAGTTTTTAATGGAAAGTGGGTGGTTTGGAGATGAATCTCCCCTCCCTTTACTCCAACAGACACACTCTCTCCCCCACACAATACTATGCATAAAATGAACCATGGAGAGCTATTTGCCCAAGCAGACAGAAATGCTGTATTTTGAGGTGGGTAGCTGCATTTCAAAGCCAGAAATCTGCATGAAAGACATTTGTACAGTGCCATCTGGACAAGTTTTTAATTAGCGTGGAAAATGGAAAATGAACGGAGCAACCAACTATTTCTTCATGTTCAAAGGCATAATCCCACAGGGGAAAAAATACCCGTGGTTATACTTGCAAAGGATTAATAAAGAGCATCTACCATGGACTTATATGATAAATGAATATTTAAAACATTTATGGTTAGTTTTATTAATTGATTAATTTTATTAATTTAGAAGAATTCTGTTTTCTTTAAGCAGAGATAGCAAGAGGGGATAATGACAACAGATGAAAAAAATATTGTGTATATTACCTATGATAGATACTTTCCACCTAATAAAATAAGAAGGATAACTTTTGAGGGAGAAACAAGGAGATGGACATCTCTCTGTTTGGGGGCACATAATATAGGAGTTCAGCTATCTGTCCAAGCTGATCACCTTTTTTGCTACCTGAGCATTTGACGGTAATAAAATATATGATTACAATGGAGACTGAGTTTTCTCCCTGTCTTCTGAAGTGTTGAAATAGAAAGTGTGTGATGACTATTTGAATTGCATTGCTTTGCAATCTTTGAGAAATATTGTCACTTTTTAACTACTGATCTTCTTCATCTGGCTGTCTTGTGATATTTTTAAACTAGGAGCATTTAATTCCCTATTTTTGGAACAGGAGAAATCAAAGGACAATTGTGGCCATGAAAGATTTTATTCAATTTATCTCAGAGCAGATATATCCTTCTATATCCATATATATCCACATATCCTTCTTGTCTGCTGAAACTTATACCATGAGTTTTAGTCTGAGAGAGTGTTTTTACATCCTGGAATAAAGGCCTGCAGTTTTGTCTATTGCTACAATTCTGTCTTGTCCTTTTCCTTCTTCACGTGGATTCTGTAACACTTTTATTAACATTTTAATAGATGTTGAGATCTTGAAATAAAAAGGCAACTCTCAGTTAAGCAGAAATGATACAGTTTTTGTGCTAGAGGAGAAACAAGCAAACAGTAACTCTGCAAGTGTGAAACCAAAGGCGGAGGGAACATATGTCTCCCATTGGGAATAGGAGCCAACAGATTCAATGCGAATAAAGGATGCTAACATTGCTGCATGAGGCAACATCTGGGCTTAAAGTGAATCACTCCCCAAACTGCCAGAAGCCAGAAGCCGGGGCAGGGGAAGAAAAGATTATAGTTCTGAAATTTAAGTTATTATGAACTTAATTCTTTAGTCTGGTTTGGCATTCATCTGACAAGGTGGAGCTATGCAACACAGATGTCTACATTTGAACCATCTGTCTTGGCTACCATTGTAACTGGGAAGATCAACTCAACACAGTCAACAGGGCTTAAGATGAGACTCATCTGACCAAATGTAGGCATTTACTTTAGGATGAGGTGAATTGTGCACTAAACTCCGTTGACTTTGATTGTTGCTTACATTGGCTCTGTCATGCGCCAGCATTCTCACTGTAGACAGGTGCATTTAGATTAATCTCATCCAAAGTGGGCAGTTGTCATTGATTTTCAGTGGGATCACTGTAACAATCTCATTAAAAAAATGCCACCTGCTTCCTTGTCAGTAAGGCTCCAAAAACCCTATGCCTGATCTGGAGTGAGGAGATTTCAGTTTCTTCCTTTCATATCTTGTCTCCTCTTCCTCATGTCTCATTGGTTTTCCCTGTTACTCACCTCTGCTTGTTCCATGTTTCCCTCGTATGTTGAATATGACTTCACAGTGGAGAAGAAGGAATATTTTCACTTCTCTGAGCCACCACTACAGGACAGATATTTTTCTGAACTTACTTAGTCTATTTTGATCCAGTACCTGAAGCATTGCTGTCCTGGACTAAGGGACCAGCTCAATGGTGAAATGAGTATGTGTCAGTTCCTCTAGAATTTAGATATATTCATAAGATATAGCAGTTTCACAGCTGTGCAGTGAATGTATTTTATTGACCAAGGACTTGTGTATTACTTGCCTGTTGTTCATCTGTTGAGACTGTAAATTCCTCGGGACAAGTGTAGGGTTTGTATTCCTCGTCCATCTCATCATCCACATGCCACTCTGAAAGATGGGTGGGTGGATGGGTGAAAGAGGGCAATTACCCGACTACTTTGCTCTCTAGGTTTATATTTATTCAGCATGCATATTTTATCCTTATTCTGCAGAGCATAGAGGCAGCTATTAAGGACAATGATCAATACCCTCACAAAGTCACACGCAACTGTAAATGCTCATTATTTGCTATTATAACAAAAATAAATGCATGAATTTTGTGTGCAGATGTAGAGATGTAATTCTGGAGAGGTGAGCATTAAACAATGGAGTTTGTCAATTAGATAAGGTTTTAAAACATATGTATAGCTGCAAGCATATGTATAATCTCACTCTACTTATGTGTTTAAGGTGCCTTTTGGATATGGGAATAGAAATTAAATTTCATAATAAATATATTTTCTTATACTAAATTACATTTCTGTTTAATGATATCTTTTCTGCTTGCATCTTTAGCTTTTGATTTTTTTCCAATAACCAAAACTAAAAATTATTGCTTTTAATTATAAATATATATTGATGGGCCAGTACCACATAAAACTTACTTACTCCCCAGGCCATAATGAAGCTTGTTCTGAAATTTTCTGTAAATATGGACAAATGGCGATTTAAACTAGATATATTGAAAACATGCAAGCATCTTGCAGCTTGTCTTGGGCAATAATATGTAAGAAAATGCTGAAAATTATTATTGAAAAGTATGAACTATGAATTTATTTTCTTATACCTAATGTTACATCATAAATGTTACTGTTCATTTTAAGCCTGCATGCATTTTCATGCAGGTAGTGCAAGGATGATTTAAGCATTTCTAGAAATGCAAACACTTCATTTTCTACTAGTCTGGAGGTAATGCCAAATGTCTGCTCATTCCAATACATTCTGTTTGCAACTTTGGCTGCGGCAAAACAGCAGCTTGAGTTAACTTCTGTCTCCAGGGTCCATTCTAACACCAGTTACCGGAGAAAACAGCCCTACTTTCAGCTGTTGGGTTTAACTTTACAAATAATGTTTAATAACTAGAAAGTAGAGGTAGCCAAGTGGGGCCATCGTTCTCCTCTGCCAGTCTACACTGCATAATGTCTATCTATTCTTCTTCTGAGCATATATTCATTTATTGTTGTGGAAAAATGCTGCTAAGTAAAGCTGATCTTGAGGTCTTGAGGTTATCTGAAGATTGTTTGAAGACATATTGCTGCTCTGCTCAGTCTTTATAAATGGAAGGAATTTATTTCTAAAATTGCAAACCGGAAAAAACTTCAATATTATATTATATTATATTATATTAAGCCACTATCCTTGAATTCTTCATTTTGGACCATGCTTCTTTAGGTATTGTCTGTCACATAAGATGTCAAGAATTTTGAGGAATAAAAAATATTCAGAAAATAACTTTCTGTAGAAACTTTCAGGAATGATCATCATATATTTAGGTAGACGGTAAGCTATGATTCTTTTGAGCCTCTTGGACACTTGAAAAGATATTTTAAATGGATTTTTATGATGTTTTATGATGCTTAAAAAGAAAGTCTTTTTTTCAAGAAGGGTTACCTGTGTTTTGACGTTGTTAAGGAGAATATATTTTATAAGGGAGGGAAATTGTAACCATTCTCCAGTTAGAGTTCTCCAGGTTTTTACCCTTTACAGAGAGGCATGCTGAAAATACAATGGAGCAATACTATGCACAGCAGAAGAAAGAGAACAGTAATACAGCGATACAGAGTTAAAATAAGTTTACAGTGATGTTTAAATATCTTTTTCCTGATGTTAAGGAAAAGGACAGAATGAATCATTCAGGTATCTAAATATAGATTTCCAGTGTTGTTTTAGGTACTGAATAGCAGATATGACAACAAAATCCCAACTGTCTAGAACAACAGCCAGGTGTAACACCCTAAAGCATCTAAAATGGCACTAGACACCCATGTTCCGGCAACTGAATCCAACCTGGACAGCCTACATTGATTTGATAAAAATATTCCAATGTCAGTTTAGAAAACAGATTTAAGTAGCTAAAAGATCACATTCTCACTAGAGATCTCTTTTGCTCAAGGTAAAAACAAGTACTTGTAATCATGTGTCAAAATGATTCTCGTTGTCTGAATAGCTGGAGGAAATTTGGAGGCCATAAAACCAAAAGATTCATTTAACCAGTGATGCAAGAGACTGAGACATGCCTGGGGTCTTGATAGCATCCCCTGCCAAAGTACAACAAATAACTCTCTTTTTCCTTGAAGAATCCAAAATTATTTCTTTGATAAGATAGGGAGAAAACAAAACTTGTGCTCAGAAATTATTGGTTTTTACATACCTAATGGGCTGATACAGTGAAAGATGAAAGCATACCTAAGAGAGGAGGATTAATCTAGCTGAAGGTTTGAATAACTATGAAAAAGTTCTGCTGCTGCTGTTTTGTTTGGATGAAATGTTTCTTTATTGTTTCCTTATTATGCTTTTAAATTCTTGTCAAGGGCATTTAGCACACTATCTGGGCATCCTGCAGCATGGAATTTTAAAATGGGAATAAGTAAACACTGCCTTATTTGATGGTACGAACAAGCAGCATAAGTCATCTGGCAAAATGTCATGCTGACCTCTTATGCTAAAGCAAAAAAGAAAAATCTCACAAAATATTTTCTTAATGGTCACTGTCTTCTCATCGATGATAAATTCCAAGTGGAAAAAACAATATATTTTTTACCCATAACAAGGCACAGCCCTCTAGCACAACGTGGGGTGTTCAGGTCAGGCAGAAGCCAGATGTGAAGATCTCCATGTGCATCATGGTGGGATGTGTTGATCTGCTGGA
>NW_010543801.1:0-4450 GCF_000687285.1 Phaethon lepturus
GCCTGGGACCTCCCCTGTTAACCAGGACTGCAAATTTGGGATGATCTAATGGGCAGGATTGCTCAGGTCTACCCAGGATGTTAGAAACTGAATAATACTTACTGAAAAGACCCATTCAAGATGATTATCACGTTGGAGTCAACGCACTGGTTATCTTGTGATGCCTACATGCATATGAAATCCTTCCCAATGATGAAAACATACATGTTTTTGTGAAGTTACTGCATTATTGTGTCTATTTGTCAGCACCTGCATAAAAAAATCACCTGTCTACTTTTTCACTACCAAATACAGTTTACGTCCATTTTCTTGCCTAGAACTTACCTGCATTTTTCACAGACATTCTAGAGAAAAAATAGTAGCCATGATCAGTAAAGACAAAAATCCAGAGCGTTTAGTTCTGTAGGATCTTAGACAGGCATAACTCATAGTTTTGGCCGTAGCCAACAAAGCCTCAAATCATCAGTTATATAGAGGAGCTGGTTTTCTCTCTGTCAGAACATAGATGGAAAAAAAAATTGTTTGAGCAAATGACAGATATTTTCTTGACCTTTTAAGCCTTCCTACCAAAACAATCTAAATAGTTTTCTGTGAACTCTTTCTACTGAGTGAAAAACAGCTGACCTGTTTTTCTATTTGCATATACTAAGTTTCTAATTATAATTAAATATTGTTAACAGCCTTTTGGCGAGTAACTAAAAGCTACTCTGGGGCATCTGCAATTCTGTGTCAGTTTCTGCAGGAGGTTCATAATGGTTTTGAAGCCCTTTTTATTGCAGGTTGGCTAAAGAGTGTCCCTTGGCAGTGGGTTGTAGATCCCTGGATTCATTCTTATAGAAGCAGTTTTCTATTTTTGACAATGAGTTTCTTGAGTGCAGAATGGACTGAAATTTTAAGTTTCATTAGGCAGTACACTTCCCATTACAGTGTTCAAAGTAATGGGTGTCTGCATTTTGTATTGTTATAATTTGATTCACTTTTCATTGTAAGGTTCAACTGCTGGAAGACAAGGATTTCTTCACAGGTTTTTGGCCCAGTTTTTGTAAATCTGTGTGACAGTGTGGCTCCCAAGAGGGAATCTTCCTTATTCTAAAACTTAAGCTTTGCTGACCTGGTTAGAATTTAGCTAGCTTGAACATTTATTTTATCTTTTTTCTGTTTCAGTCATCTGAAACTTGAGGAGAGTTGCTAATTATTGATTAATTTTTGCAACTTGAATGTTGGTGTAGAGATTATACCAGTCCTTCTGTACACAAACACTTAAATCTTTCTGTAGTTTCTGTTGTTTTCTTCTGCTTCCTGTTGTCAGTCCAGTTGAGTTGATGCATCAGCTTGAATTCCTGGTTTTCATGTCTTCTTTCACCTTTTGTTTTGGAACAAGTCTAGCTTCTGACTTCCATCAGTGAGATGTGAGTGTGCTCCTTTTAAGGTGAGGAAATTACTCACCTTGTCATTACTTTTCCAAGAAGATACTGCATCGGTTATTTCTCATACTCTTGTCTTCCTTCACCACTTAAAGGCTCCATCTTCTTTTTTTTTTTTCTCTTGGTACCAGAATTTTCTGTGTTTTCATTGTTCTTTTCATTGTAATCATATGCTGATAATCTTTGGGATGGCCTACAGCCAGACTGTTACATGGCTAAGAGCTGGAAGACCCTGTAACTCAGAAAAGAAAAACAAGAAAAGAAGCAAGTAACCAGCTGGCTCTCAAGCTGCAGGTGATCCCTGCTTCCCCAAGGATGCTTCTGCTGTGAGGTGGAGTTGTATCTAGGCCATTATGGTGATACTGGCTTTAGCAATACCCAGTTGCTTCCCACCAGTGGGAACTGGAGGCATCCAGCACCTCCTGTGCCAGCACAGCTGCTGTAGAATTGTGTGTGAGCTGCACACAGTTCGAGCCACAGGTTGGTCAGTACAGACCTAGTTTTGGCTCGAGTTTTTCAAACCCCGGAGTTTTACAGGAAGAAAGAAGATGCTACACAGAAAAATGAAATATGAAATAAGTAATTTTGAGTTTCAGAGGAGTGAGGTGGGAAACATGAAAACCACATCCTTTGCATTTTTTTTTTTTTAAAACTAAGTCATATATCTACATGCAATTTTATAGCAAATAATTTTTGTATCTACTTTCAGGAATTCGTCACTGTCCCACTGAATTCTGCAGAGAAAACAGGATCATATAATCTCACGGGTCTGTGGGACTCCACAGAATATTCAGTTGCCATTCGGTGTATCAGTGTTCTGTCCATGTTCTGGAGTGAATGGAGTAGAGGGAAAACAGCAAGCACAGAAGAGAAAGGTAGGCTAACTATTTAGTAAGTTTTTGTTTGGTTATAGTTTGGGACATTAGGATTTAATAATGGAAAACTGTATTTGCAGCATATTATCAGCCTACTGATTTTAAAATTCTGTTGTTTAAACAGAACACGTGTATTTTGTTTAAAAACAGAAGAGGGAAAACTGAGAGACGAGCAAAGAGTGGAAGAGATTTGAAACATGATACAAACAACGTAGGGCTAAGGAAGAAAATGGGAGAATAGACAGACAGTGAAGAGAGGAAAAATTAAGAGTGTAGGTGGAGACTGAATGTTGCTAAGTAGGATAGTAGCAGAAATGTAGTGTATCAAGTTTGCCCAATACAATGAATTACAAGTAGAGAAATTAAATTGCCAGTTATAAGACTAGAAAATGTCCTCTGGAACTTAACAAATAAAAGAAAGCCGGAGGAAATTTATGGAAAGAGAGAAGCTGTACTAATTAGGGAAAAAAGGTACAACATTACCCAAGGGAAAACCTCTTTTTAATAAGTTGCTCTCAGACTGTATTTGTGAAACCTTTTGATTGTTTTTACCATATTACACTATCTTTTTAATATAACAACAAATTTCAAGATATTTTTGTATCTTTAAATAGCTCCTTCAGAAAAAGTGGATTTGTGGAGAGTGATTCAGTCTTCACACTCCGCTGGAAGTAGATCTGTACATCTTATGTGGAAGGTATATATTCTTGTGAATTGATAATCATATGGGTATTCTGCAGCTGTTGTTGCATCGAAGTGTTTTAGTGTTGTAGGACATAGAGCTGCCAGGGTTTTTTGCTGTCATCAGAAAAAAAACCTCACTGAACTAAAGCAGAATTGAAAAGGCTTTTGTTTAGTGAACGGTAGATGAATAGAATTTTGTAATCTGTGCAGAAAGAAAGGGTTTAATTGTGTTCAGATCACTGGAAAATCTGATTGAAAGTCCTTAAAACTGCTATTAAATAATACAGCTTGCCAAAGCTGTGTTTAAATTCACTTTAATCCTCTAGTAAAGTAACCAGAGGCTCTTTGCAGTTCAAATCTCAGTATTTGACTTTTGAACCTTTCCTTCAATTAAATTGTTGCAGATGACTGTCCTGAGGATGGGAATGAAGAAAGTACCATGCTTTTCTAAATATAGTGCAATAGTTTTCTAATTGGATCTGGACTCTTTAATAGAGTATATACTTTTGATTAGTCAAATAACACTGTGAACACTTACTATTGCATTTTTTTTAATAGCCATTAAACAGCTTTCCACCTGCTGGCAGAATTCTAGGCTACAAAATACAGTATTTTCCAGAAAACAATGATGCACTTAAAATTACAAACATCTCTACCGATAAGAACATTACTTTACTTTTAAATGAAGAGGCATATATAATATCTCTTACTGCCTATAACTCAGCTGGAAATTCTCCTGAAGCTGTTTTAAGGATTCCATCAACTGATGAAAAAAGTAAGATTTCCCAATATTGTGATATTTTTCTCATTAACAATAAAATTATCTTCCTGACATCTGTTTAAGTTGTGTCATAGTGGAAGCAAAATTGTGCTAAGGACTTTTGCCATAGATATGTATTGTATATACATACTATATATGTATTTATAGAACTGTATTATGTACAAAGCTGTGTGGTCCATGACTTTTTATTAGAACAATATTAACTGGTTGTAGTATTTTGCTCTCATATATCATGGTTTCGTTACAGATGAGGTTTAGTTTTGCTTCACTGTCATTCATGACCTTGCTGACTTGATTTACTGTTTTCCTATTGCCTTTGTCATCCCCATCAAAACTTGCTTATCTGCATTACCTGTAAAATTTTCAAATGCTAAAAGAGAGACTAGTCTTTGATTCTGTATGTGTAAACCTCCTTGAGTAGGAGCTGCCTCTGCCCCTTTTATAGGAACAGAATCATTACGGTTGGAAAAGACCTATAAGGTCATCAAGTCCAACAACCAACCCAACACCACCATGGCCACTAAACCATGTCCCGAAGTGTCACGTCTACACATTTTTTGAACATTTCCAGTGATGGTCACTCCACCTCCCTGGGCAGCCTGTTCCAATGTTTGACCACTCTCTCAGTAAAGAAATTTCTCCTAATATCCAGCCTGACCTCCCCTGGCGCAACTTGAGGCCATTTC
>NW_010543802.1:0-15664 GCF_000687285.1 Phaethon lepturus
AGAGGAGAGGAGAGGAGAGGAGAGGAGAGAGTCATCCTGAACAGAGACTGACAGACATGAGTGTTTCTCAGCTACCTTTTTATGTGAGAAGATGAACTGAAGGACATATGCTCACCATTCCAGAAGTTGTTGTATGTTGTATGTTATGATGTTGTAACATCATAAATTTGTTATTCTTTTATGGTCAATGTGTCCACTCAGAGAGGTGGATATAGCCTATAGACTATATTGTGATTATTGTTTTTCTGACTCTCAAATCTACCTATAGAAGTCCTTGTTGGTATTTTAGGGTATGTTCTTCATCTGACAGATAAACACCTATTATTTCTTTATTTTTAATTTTTTTTTCCCCAAGAGCCTTAGTCATGACCAAGGACCCCATTTTGCCATGTACGCAGAACAAAGAGACGAAAGAGGACAGGATTAATGTGGCTGCAGTTGTTTGATTGAGTAGACAGCTGCAACACAGTGTTCTGCTCAGGGTGCCAACAGTGATGTCCTACTGAGGAGTCCCTCCGTATTCCAGCCCTCTTCCAGCCTGACAATGATTGTTCTTGACAGCACCTGAGGGTCTTGTCCCCATCTTACCCTTTGTACCATTTCCATAGATTACCCCTAGCAACAATTTTTGTGCTACTTTAAGGGCTTTCTATTATACCAAGTGATGATACATCCTCTTCATTGAAAGCTGGCTGTTGCCATACCTTGAGAAAATAAGTATTGTATGTTCATTTTTGCCAGGGTGAATTTCTTAGCTGAGTGCCAGAGATTGTCCATGTACATTCATTCTCCTTTCACCAACTGTCAGTGAGCAGAGTACTTGCTGGGCAGCCTTTTGGTCACAAGTGCTTACATCTCATGAAAAAGCAGAGTGTGAGAATTTTTCAGTTTGCTGCAAAGGAAGTTGAGGAGCAATTTGATTCCTGTTATGTGCCTGGTGGTCTCTTACAGCGAAATTGTTTCTGAAGTGGATAAATGCTGTGCTCTCTTTCCACAAGTGTCATTAATTGAGATGTCATGGAGACTATGAAGTAGCATAGCATTGTTTAGATAACAAAGTTGACTGGAAGAATTGTGCTTCAGGTGAGTTCAGGTAAGAGCATTTTTGTGTATAGTTAGACTCTTAGCAAATTCCACTGAGGTTGTCAGTCTCTCCAGTTATGTCAGCGACAGACACAATCTGAGGGCAAGCCAGTTTATCTGTACATAGATCTATTGCCTTGGGTCCTGCAGGGACATCAAGAGAAAGGTGTTTTGGGCCTCTTAGACTGTTTTCTGAGCTGTGCTACTCACGGTCTTTATCCTTTATTTCGAGACCAAGTCTGGTTTGTCTTGAGTAGCTCAATAAGTAGTTTGCGAGAGTTGAATCTGTAGGGCTAAAGCTCGTTTTCTGCTTTGGAAGAACTGCCTTCTCAGTTAAGCAGTAACATTTCTTGCACAAAATGTTGTGGATGCTGAAGGTTTATACTGATTAAAGAGAAGTCCAGAAAAATTGACAGAAGACTAATCTGGAGAGGATTCTTACATATATGCTTAAGAAATTCTTGAGCTGCAAAATAATGGAACCGGGGAAAAGATTACACATACTTGCCATGTCCTTATGTTCTTTGCAATCCTGTGATTTTTGACAGTGGCAGAGCAAGGATACAAGGCTAGATAGATACCGTGGCCATTTTTGTGTTCTTATAGCACTCAGCTCACTGATGTTTTTTTTTTTTTAAGAGAAAAAGCTGCAGAAAAGTCCCACCCTCATCAAACACATCTCATCATCATTAGTACTCCCCAGGTCAGACTGCAGAGATTAATTGGCCTATGAATATTTTCCAGAGATGTTTCCTGGAGTGTCTAAAGGATGGAGATAATAGCAGGATATTTTGTCTGAGTTTTTGGAAGTTTATTTTTGACACTGGCTGATTGGGCAAATCTTAACAATAATTTATTCTGTTGATACAATTTATATCTTAATAGGTATGATGGAGTCTTCCATCCAATATAGCATCCAAAACTCCAACATGGAGACAAGTTACCTTTAAGAAGTGCTGTCCACAAGTCAACTACTATCTATCTCACTAGTAAATGGTGCATAGAATCAGAGGGCTTGGAAATAATGGTTTATAAAAATCACTCATCTTCTGAAAAGGCAGGGACAGCACAGTTCGCAATGCTAGCAATAGGCAAATAACATTCTACTGTATACTGCCTTTTCATCTGGCACAAAGAGTAACCGTAACCTTTTGAGGCTTTTGTGAAGACCTTTATGTTAAAGGTGAGTACTGCAGAGTGAAATGATGTTGATGGGGCAAGGAGCACACCAATCTCCATCATATCATGTTCTCCTGAGAGCATCTGACCTCTGATCCTGAGTATAGACAACTGGGCTGCTCAGTGGGCCTTTTCAGTATTTTGTAGTACCCAGACAATCATGGACAGAAAAATCTCAACTGTGAACGATGACTCCCAATGTGTCTGCATAGCTGCCTCTAAGTTCTAGTGTCATTGCATGGAACCAAGGGCATATGATTTTTCCATGCCGATTATTCTATTTTTTTACACAAATCGGTTAAAAAAATGCCACTGAGTGTTTTTTTACACTTTGTGGTTGAAAAACCACAAGCCTAAAAACAAGTCTTAAAATTTTGTTCCGCTACCAATGTGTAGCCTCATCTATGGCTTTCACTGGAACTCGAGGTTAAATCCAGCATTTCAGTCATCATTTTCATATCTCACTGTGGTCCAAGTTACTAGAGAGAATACCTCACTTCGCCTCCTTACGGTATGGCATGAAAACTACTTCATTAGCAAAAATATCAACTGTGTGAGACAGAGAGACTGTTCAGGCTGCCAAGCAAATTAATTTGCAACTTGTCTCTCCAGAATATAATAAAAGCAAACCTTGATGTCTTCAGAACAAAATACATGGTAAATTTCTTCAATATAGGCTTCCCACTCCATCGCCAACAGAATAATCTCCCATTTACTAAATAAAGCCCAGCTGTTAGTGACAAGACTGACAATAAACACATGCATTTTTTATTGTGTAGGCATAATTCAGGGAGGTACGCTACCATCAGAAACTGGAAGCTGTTCCTCTAAACAAATCTGTCGAATGCCAGTGATGATAATTACTAGTGATTATTCACCAATTGCTAAAGCAGTCTAGATTTAGACATTCCAAAATAGAGACAGACTGGCAGTTTTTCACATGGGTGCGTGTTCAGGCTAGATTTTTAATTTTTACCTTCTAACAATAACTCTCAGGAAGGAAAAAGCTAGTATTCAGTATCTGAAAACTGTGCTGCCTAAGCTTCATACAGTTTTAGACTTACTTTACAGGCATGTAATATTTCAACTTGAAAATGAATTGAACTCTAGGAGACAGAAGAGGAAGCACTGCCTAAAGTCTGTTAAAATAAAGGCCGAAAGATGAAATCATCTTTCTGGTAGAAGACATTTAGACTAGGTCAAAGGAAAAAGGGAAGTTGTTAAAATTCATTTGCACCCTGGAAGCTATGCCGCATGAGATTTGTTGGAAGAAATCAGACCTTTTGTGAGACCAGATGGTACAGCTGGAAAAAGATGACAAGCTTTCAAGCACACGGAGCATTCATTAACTGATAATAAAGACTAGCAAACTCACAGCTAACTGTAGAACAATACCGCATGTCTAAGTAAATAGATCTCTCAAACCTTTTTGAAAAAGACTGCTTAATCCTTATCTCTATAGTCCTCTCTGTAGGAGGTTTGGGCACTCATCTAAATCTTATAAATTGAGTTTCCTGAAGAAAGTTTCATGAAAGAAACAGGCATTTACTGGGAACCTGAAATAGCAGTTCATATGAACCATTTGAAAACTGATTTTTTTTCCTTGTGGGTTTTGTTGCTGTTGTTGTTGCATTCCTTTCATCTGGAACAAAGAGCTGATCTTACTGTGTGACCACATCACCACTAGTGTCAATGAAAGGGAGAGGTGGAGGAATGCATGAGGAGCATCAGTGCAGTTTTAGAACACTATTAGCCCTCAAGAGCATAGCAAAGAACTCAAGGAGAACATCTGATTGTGCAGGTAGGCTTTGTAGCTGTGAGAGGAAATTTTGAACATTTAAATGCTGGCTTCAAAAGTTGTTTCAATTTCTTACAAATGGCATTTTTCAAACCTACATGATGCTTAAATTAATGAGATTTTCTACAACTAATACAATTTAAGTAATAAGTATTAAAGTTGTCCTAATAAATACACATTCTGTTAAATGGACAGTTTCAGCTGATCTGAATTCTTTGATAATTACTGTATATAACTGGGCACTGTAATTAAGCAGAGTGGTATGAAGAGGAGCACGGTTGCAGATGGTTTGTTCACGCCAAGATTGACTCTGATCTGGTTCTCAAAATGCTGTTTTCCCTATTGTGTTTGTGTTGTCTCTTCTGTGGCTCTGTCCGCATTCCCAGTGGCAACAGGCCCTCTGTACAGCAGCTGGCTGAACCTCGCTCTGTGTCACATGAGATTTCTTAACTGATGATGCTCTCCACATCCTCCTCTGAGCCATGGACCAATCCAGCAATGCAAGGGGAAGGAACAACTAAACCACCACGGTCTAGTCAACTGCTTCCCTGTACCCTCTTTTGTTTCCCAATCCTAATGACATCCTGATGATGCAAGCCAGTCTTGTTATCCCATATTATAGGACTGTGGCATGGAAAGACCAGATGGCCAGCACAGCGTCATCCAGTCAGTATGTACTAGGGTAGGCAGTAGAACTAGTTACTCAAGCTCCAGGCTAGTTTTCTAACTTCTGTCTTGTCCTTCCTATTCATCTATATCTTTGCATGTGGCTGCATCCCAGTGCTCTATCTTATTTTCCATGATTGGTTACCTTGCACTCTGGCTCAAGGAGGCATAAAATCCTGTGACCACATGTGCCACAACATTGAATTTCCTATTCCATCTTTATAAGAAAATCTTGAAACCTAAATCTGCAGCCCTTATTTGCACTCAGTAAAGAAAACATGATCAGACACACCACTCAAGCTTCAACTTGATGCATCTACAAAGTATTTTAATTCAAAACTGCATAATCCACAAGATTTTATTTTAAGGACTACACAAATATGTGACTTTCTGCTGAGTAATTATTGCTTCAGTGGGAAATAGGAAGCCTGCAAATGTAAGCTTGGCTTCTCAGCATGACCTATTGTGGCTCACAACCATCTGTATTTACAGTAAGAGATTGCCCACATGCATTAGTCTGTAAACAGTATCAAAACCCAAAGCTTTTCTTTTTTTCTCTTTCAGTCTTCGTCTATTGCAGTCTCAGGGTGTCTCCATCTAGGTATATGTGTCTGCACAGATTTTTATTTTTTTTTTCTTTTTGAGATCTAAACAATCTAGCAGTTCTCTGAGCTAGTGCTTCAAAGATGACTTTGCATTATTTGTAGTTGAAAAGATTCTTAGATTATTGTTGTCAGTGGTAAGGAAACACTTACTAGCTGCCTCAAACCCTTCCTGGTCCTCTAGCAGTAATTGCATATTCAAATAACCAGTGCATATTCAATAACCCGTCAAAATGTAAATAAGAAAAAGCCAAACCCATGAATTTCCCCAATGTGTGTGTGGATGATAAGGGCACCTCAGTTTGGCATTTGGGAACTCTCCATTTCTCCATGTTAGCTGACTTCAGACTGTCAGCAAACTGTCTTTCTGACCAGTGCTGGAGCCAGGAATAGCCACAAAACTTATTTTGTAATTCAGTTATGATTCTGATACACTACATATATATTTGTGAATGTGATTATGCAAAAAGACTTAAAATCCAAGGTTTCCCATAGATGTCATTGGCAAAGAATGGAATTCAAATGAAATTAGGACTTGATATTTTTTACAAGATGTCATTAAAGAGCACACTCACATGTCAGAAAACAGAGCGGAACGCATTTGTGGAACATGTAAAGCACAGCTGTTCTTACCACTTCATCATCTCTGGGACAATGAAAACCTCACGTGCGTATCTCTGTGCCTAAAATACACGGTGCCTGCGTCTAACAAAGGTAAGCTGGCACAACATGGAAGGAAGTTCCATGGTTGTTGCAAAGACAAAGAAAGCCCAGCATATCCTTGCACCATAGAATGGAAGGCTGCTTGCAGTTTCTGGAGCAGTCTTGGGCTTGTCTGCACTACTAGTCACTGCACAAACGCTCCCACCGCCAGAAGGGCAAGAATGCGAATTGCTGCTGCCATGGAAGAAGCCAAGGCGTTCGGTGCTGATGAGCCTGAATGAGACAGCTCTGTGACAGGTGTTTGGAAATGCATGCTATGCATGCTAGCATGGGGAGCACAAGACTAATTGCTGTCAGACCGCCTTTTCCCTTTTTTTATGATGTCTTTCATGACCTCCAGGCATTGACTGATCTGATTCGCAAGATTAAGGATATGCACAGCACTTGGAGCCTGTTGCTTGCTTTGCCACATGCTTCCTGTGTGACTTCCTTAAACCAATGCAATGTAACCGCATCGTAAGCCTTAACTATTTCTTGTCCCATAAGTGTTTTGAGAATAAAGCTTTATGAACCTTATGAAATATGAGAAATCCTTAGAAATTTCCTGAAGTGTTTGGTTAAATAAAGCAAATATGCCATACATTTTGGGCAGATAGAAGGGCACAGGCTAGATAGATAGATAGATAGATAGATAGACAGACAGACAAACAGGACAGATAGAAGGACATGTCAGACACACTAACTCACTAACGTAAGCAAATTATGGTGAGGATTTACAATATTTTAGGTAGCAGTAACTTGTGCAATGGAGAACGAGAAGTTGCTTATCCTACTGGCCCTCAAAGGAAAATTGCCTTGCAGTTTTCACAAGTGAGAGTGCTCGGATGGGTAGTCCTGTATAGCAGCGCACTCACTGCGCAATCACATATCATGGCAGCTCATTCATGCACCCACATGCTGAGAATGGAGTCAGCACTTCATGTGTTGGAGCTGAAAGGGCCCAACCTGGTTTAGACACATGATGCTGAAGTGTTTTTCTGAGTGAGCACACTGAAGACATACTGATTTTTAAAAATCCAAAAGTAAAATCAGGACTTTTAAAACTGGGAAATGAGACTGGAACAGCTTATACAAAACTGGAAAATATTCTAAACTTGACCTTCTTAAAACTTTTGAAAGCAGAAAGTGAAATAAAAAGTGAAATTGTTTCTTTTTCTTAACGATTATTATGTTCTTCAGTAAAAAATAATTTTAAAGTATTTTTAGCTTATCAGTATAGAAGCTAGAAACAGGCAAAATATTGTCTATTCACTAGCTGCATTCTGCTGCATCACAGAAAGACAAATGTGGTCTGACCTCTTAGAAAATTTCCTTTTTCAATTGTTTTGTGTGTTTGTATGGAATTTGTAAATATTATTAAAATTCTGAGCTGCCTGTTGAACAATATGAACCTTAATTTTCCTACAAAGGACCTGTTCACTGCATAACTGATAGGAATACCACATCACCTTGTCCCCCAAAGGATCTCACATCCTGGTATGACTTGGACAAGGATATAGTAAGCAGGTTTTTTGTCAGAATACTTGTGTGTCCCAGTCCATCTATTTCTCACATGAAAGCGTCCCCATGTATCTTTCTGTAAACCGAAGTCGGAGCATTCAGAAGACATTTTCTTCATAGCTTGTATACAGTCTAGCAATCCCTGACTACATGATCTTCAACATGTTTGGTATTCTGCCTGTGCACAGGCAGAAATTTTCGTTTGGTTATATGTGGCCAGTAAATGAAATGATTACTCAGGAAATATCTACCCTTTATTTTAGATGTTTTCACATCTCTTGGACTTGTGCCACACAGTGCCGAGGATATTCATCAAGCCAGAATTGCTTGAGAGAATTTCTCTTCATTGCAAACAGAAGCATCCGTCTGAATTCCATCCATCTAGAGAATGGTTTTTTTTCTGTTTTTATGACTGGATCAAATCAAGGCAAATGCATACCCTTAATACACCGATTTCCCCATCAGGGTCTGCCCGTGGGCTACAGTGACCATAAAGCTAAACCAAATATTTTCACAAAGAGCATAGCTGCAGGAGAACTTTCTGCAGGATGTATTAGCTTATTTCTCTAGGAAGCCCAAAATTAGCTACAAAAAGACTGTAAGTTCACCAGATGCTTTTTCTGCATAGCCCCCCCCCAAATTCACTCATCCTCAGATCCTTTTTCGAAGTAGTTATTGGCCAAGTGAGCTGCCACAAAGTACTATGTGAAGATTTTGACACAGAATGCATACTTTCAACTCTAATGGAGGAACATTTGAAAACTGCTGCACAGCCATCTGGCATGGGAGCATATTAATTTGGGCACAGCATCACACTAACATGCCTACTGGGCTTTTGATTAAGAGCTAGATCAGATACAATCAGCATAAATTGTGGACAAGGCAAGCTCAGGTTTATCTATAACTGTGCCTGCTCTAAATATGTTTATTAGATTTTAACTGATTAAGTAAATAAAAGCTTTTTAAAGAAATTGGTTATCTAAGTCTTGCATTTTTAGGATTTCTTAAATAAACAGGTGGCTTGAATGAACTAATTAAATCATCAATATGGTTAAAATTCAAAGTAAACTCTAGAAATAGAGAGTATTTGAAACCTATAGTACTTGCGCTTAAGTTACTAATGAATACTGTTCACTCTAATAAGTATTAGTAGGAGAGCACAAAATCTCACATTGTTCTTAACACGTCTTATTCTCTCCATTGGCAATTGTGGAATGTTGGAGCCAGGAGAGTTATATTCAAGCTTCAAGAGCTCTTACTAATACACTGGCCAAATGCCATGATGTACTGAACAAGGTTTATGTCCCCAGATGAGACATCTTAGCCTCTTCTCGGCTAAATGTATGCATTTAGCTGCAGAGCACAGAGACAGTCCCCAACCAGTCTGCAGCAAAGTCTCCTCACAGAGGGACAGAGGAGATTTTGAGGAGAACAGAGGGACCCAGACCTGCCATTACAGTAGGAGCTTCTGAACAGGGCAACCTACATGACAAGAGGAAGGAACCACACACATGTGTTTTGCAGGTCTTTGTTTTTTAGAAAAACTACCTCTAATGTGGATATTACATCCATTAAGAGATGTTAAAATACAAGTAAATAAATAATTTTTTTTTGCCTTTTCCTACAGTGTGAAGGGAAGGCCTTTGGGTACAACTTAACAATTATAAATTACTGTCATATCATTAAGTCATAGGATCCTCACTCAGAGATATAATTCCTGTTTCCTTGTGGGAACAAGAACATTGTTATGTATACGTGATATTTTGGGTTTGATTTGGGGGACTTTTGTGGTGGTGGGGAGGAAGGGGTTGCTTTCAGGCATTTTCATTCCATGATGACTTGGACACATAACAACCATCTGTTCAGATGGTTCAATCCAGAACATGTTTTCAGAGCAATGAAAGAATAACAAAATGAATAGACAAAAACTTTTGAAAACTTTTGTTAGTAAGGCAAAGAAAATTTCTGTAAGGTGAAGTTAGACCTTTTTCCTTTGCTTTTTCTGGTAGAAATCATACAGTGTGTGAAGAAAAAGCACATGGAAAGGATTCAGCTACATAAATAATGTCATTTTAAAGGTGCCATTGGCTATAGTTACTAGAGAATTTACAAGTAAACTGCTCCATTTCTTGAAGCTAATAAAAGTACCATGTGAGAAAAGAGTTTAGACTGTTAATAGGACCAAAGGTTTCAAAGGGCAAAAAGAGCCAATTAAAAATTAACCTTATTAAATGGCAGCAATTCACCAACATCCTTAAGGGTTTATTTAACAATAAGAGGTGGTCAGGCATTCACAATATACCATGCAAACATCAAGCATCAAGTATCAGGGGGAGTGATGACACATTAATGTATTTTATTTTCTAAACAAATATCTTTAAAAAAATGGAGGATTGAATAAGAACAGTTGCAGTTCTGACCTTTATTACTCTGTTATTCTCTGAAACATGCAATTTGACAAGAGGCTGGGCGAAGGAACATTGAAATACTTCCAATTAAAATATGTAAGATGAAATGTAATGATAACAGGAAGAAGCTTAGAGATAAGACTGGGAGAAGTACAGAGAACATCTTGCTGAAATAGCAGGAAACTGCTTAGCTGTAAGGGAGAGGACAGAAGGGAAGAAAACTGCAAAGAAATGAGACATACCATAACAAGATAAATAAATGTACCATCTGCTGTAGGACAGGAAAGGATTAATTATCTGGCCTGATGGAAGGAGTTACAGGTGGGGCCCCTGGAGCACCTGTGAGAAAATGCTCTTGGTTGGATGAATGAGCAGAGGAGGAGATAAACAGGAAAAAAACAGAGAGAACTTTTCCTTTCTTTTTGAGAAAGGAAATGGAATGGGATGGAATGGGATGGGAAGGGGGGAGAGAGAGAGATGCACATTGAGAGGAGAGAAAGCTGATCAGTAAAGACATCATGAAGAGAAGGAGTTTAGGCGATGCCTACCTGCGCTTCCAAATGTAGTGAAGTATCAGGTAAGTCTTTAACTTTACGGTCTAGAATCACAGAAAATGAGATGATTTTTAAACCTCCTTAAGAGATAATAAGTCCTGTGGTGTTTTGTTGTTGGGTTTTTTCATTTGTTTTGTTTATTGATGTTTTTGACTCTGCATGGCTTACCAATTTCCTGATGTATCATCCTATGGAGTTTGACTCAATACTCTGATGTTTTGCTTGGAGGTCTGTATTTATGTGGTGTATTATGTGTTCTCTATTAAGGCATGTATATAATGTATATAAGGAACCTGCTCTAATCTTGAGCCTGGCTTCCTTTCAGCAGTGGGTGGATCAGGCGACCTCCTGAGGTCACTTCAAACCTGAAGTGTTCTGTGACTTACTTTACTACACTGTTGTGAAAAGTTGTGGATACATCCAGTTTAAATTGTGTCAGCCTAAGAATAGCTTGACTCCACCTAGAGCAAGGAAAGATGTGGTATGTAAGTGTTGGGGGGTATGCCTGTTTCTAGGGCTAAAACCTTTAACTAGTCATTCTGAGTGACGTCTTTCAGGGTTCTCCCTTAAGAAGGTGTTAAGGAGATACACAAAATAATCCAAATACAGCCTTTAAGTTAGAGGTGGCACCTGTAGAAGTGTTGCTAGTAACTAGTATGCAAACAATGTCTGTGTAGATATACCCGTCAAAGCACTAGAGGCTGGCTGAAAGCTAGGTGCATTAATTGCATTATGCTTTCACCGAGGACCACTTATACAACCTGTCTTAGGTACACAGTAACAAGTCACATGGTACCTCAGTTAGGTAAACCACTGTACCTTGCCCAAAGTTCATTATTGTCCTTTCCCTGGCTTTGGGAAAGAGGCAGGGCTTCCCTGAGTAGAGGAAGCTTCCGTATGGATATTGTTCAAGATCCTGTTTATGCTGAAATATCTGGTAACTGCCTGTTCACCCCTCTTCTAGTCACGGGCACATAAACGAGCAGTTCTGTATGTCTTTTCACCACTGCAATATTTGCTACATCCTGGTATGGTGAGTGAAGGGAAATATGGCTGTGTGACTGAAAGAAATGCTTGCTCTACTTCAAAGTGGCTACGACATTTAAGTATGCAAAGATGATCTGGGAGTTTGAAACTACTGTGACTCTTTGAAAGTGCCTAACAGAAGGTGAAAGCTTTAAGTATTTAAAAAAATAATGTTTTGTTATTGCATCAATATATTTGTTAAAGAAATAATGCCTAGGTTCTTCACTGCCAAATAAAGTTTTTGAGAGGTCTAAGAAACAGGATTTAGATGAAGCAGATTATTAAGGGTGGAAAACATTCACTACTAACTGTAACAGCCCAATACTTTAAGCTTTATTTGATGTCCGTGTCTGTAGTCTCTGCAGTACATGAATACTCTATGCCGTAGTACTGCCTCTACACATGTCGAGAGGTGTCTTGGCGAGGCTGCTTTCTCTAACGTTGTTCAGAAAAATTATATGTTGGTGTGCTTGGTTCAGTTCCTCGTGCCCTTTTGTTGGGGCCTGAAGCCAAAGAACGTGTTTTGAGGACAATGATCTTCCTTTTTTTAGTGACTTTAGGTATCACATTTACTGGAGTGGGTGGGCTGCTCTGCAGCTTTCTAAGGTTTCCTTATAGCTGGCTGTGGGAAAACAGGTGCTGGGACTGAGAGTTAATATTTCTTTTTGAGACTAAGGTAAAACCTGAAACTTGTGGCAGGGCTGGGTAGTGGCAAAGGACCATGTGTGTGTGTGTGTGCAGGAAGGGGGCCATGGAAAAGAAAATATTCTCATACAACTACATGTATGTATCGATGCACTCTCATCTCTTTTAACTCTAAAGGGGTTACTGCTGTCGCTATAGTAATCTCTGAAATACTGTTTGTGAGCCACAGATTAGCTCAGCTTGTGGGAAGAAACAATATTTTGATACTGGTCCCTGTCAGGAAGAGGCGTTGCCTCATCTTAATTGGCAAAATTAATGCTGGCTAAAAAAAATTAATTGCCTAGAGATTATGGCATGGCTGTTATAATCTGTAAGGAAATGCATCATCATCAGTTTTTCTCTCTAGGCTGTTACGTCTTGCTTTTGTTACAAATCTTTTGTGAATTGGTATCTCTGCTAAGTTAGTGCAAGTTTTTTGTGTTGGTTTTTTTTTCTTATCTGGCTTCTAACTCAGTGCAGCAGTAAGAAATTTCAGGCTCTTGATCTTGAAAGGTATTCTTCAAACATGGTCATTCTTACTAATCTCAGAAAATTTTTCACAGTGTATGCGGGTAGATTCACATGCAGTTTGTACTGCTCAGAGTACTCATTGTTCTAATAGGTGGTTTATGAAACAGTACCTCTGGAACTGGAACTAGGTGGGACTTGGTTTCTGTCTTGCTCACTTGCCCTACCTCTATCAGGGAATCTGCTAATTGTTTAATGATTGTTATTTACAGTTCTTCTGTTTGGGTGAGTCTGAGACAGACTAACCCTACTGGAAAGTAGCTGCAGGAGTGCTAAGTCAACTTCTTAGGCTTCTTTTACAGTGGGCCTGTTCTCAAGGGCTGTTTTCTAGTCCTCAAGAAAACTGGATCAGTACCGAGTGTTCATACTGAAGTTGATTTTGTTCTTCTGTATTATCTGATCACAAGGGGTAGAATAAGACTTTTCTTACTTGTCAGATCTGTATTTGATTACAGAAGCTCAAAAAAAAAAAATTCTTTTTCCTCATTGTCCCACGAATTCTTATAATGAGGTGAATTCCCAGTGAATAGCTATACTGTAGAAGGAAACACTATCAAAATATCAAGGTAGTGTTAACACAGCAGAGTACAGGTGATGGGTCTGAAGATGGGGGAAAACATAGGCAGGTTTTTCGTGGCTGGGAATTCTACATAGCTATGCCAGCCAGAGGGGAATGGTCTCTCAAGGTCTTGCCTCCTCTGTCAGATAGCGGCAAAATCCTTTCAACGCATCCACTGGAATGCTCTCTGAATGCTCTCTGAAAGATTAGTAATGGGCTTATAACCTTCCTAATTCTTGCTGCAAAGACATGTGCATTCATATACATAGAAACTAGAGCTGGCTGGGAACTGAAGCCGGTTTCGCTTCTCAAAGGATTAAGACTACTAATTCTTGTCCATAGTCCTTCAGAAGTTGTTTAGTTTTTTACAAATGGAAAACTGTAAGAGGAAGAGGAATTTGCAAGGCTTTTCTTTAATGCTTAAATTTCAAGGGAGATTAAATTTATTAAAGCCAAATGATTGGGGGAGTGGTGGCTTTGAGATGCCCTTTTGGCTATTAATACAATGACTTAAATGGGAGCATGCCCTGTGGCAGCCTGTCAAAGACCAAGCAAAACTCAGTCATGGCTCTGCCATTCACAGGGCCTGTCCTCAGACCAGTACCAATTCTCCTGCCCTAGCTCCCTGGGTCAGGAATGCTATGAAGTAGTTATCTCTGCCATGATTATTTTATCATGCATCTTTCTTCGGACCAGAGAAAGGTCACTGAAAGATACAGCCTTAAATATGCCCAAAAGAGTATAAATGAGCTAAAGGACTTGGCAGGGAGGAAAGAATACAACAATATAAATGAAACCTATCAAGAGCTAATCATGACAAAGTGGTGTTGAACTAGAGCTTGGTCTTGACCTTGCTGAGTATATTAACTGAACCTCTGACTCATGCAGTTATGTCTCCTACACATAGAGTAACTACTTGTGACTACAAACGCTGCACGCTGGTGTGATATCTCCAACCTAACTCGAAAAGCACTGGTGCTATAGTCCAATAACAGTTTTTACAAGAACGTGAGGGATCTGGCTAAGTTTTTATTCTCTGTAGCCAGAACTCGCAGTGCATAGCTGCCTAGGTGTGTGCCTTCTACAGAATGCTGTCACTGGTTCTCAACCTTTAAGGACCATGTTTCTAGAACTTGGAAACCTTATGTGTTAGCTATCCTACTCACATACTATGTACACCATAGTATACTGTTATAGAATAATACTCATTAAAAACTGTTTTTCAAATGGAGAAGGTCTGCTGCTTTAAGCAAAAGGACATGTCAAAGGGATTGCCGTTGGAGCTGAAAAATAGAAAGGGAGTCACGTCCTCCACAGAGGGTGATATCTTGTATAATCCCCATGAACATTATAAAATTCTGATGTAATGGTAACATAAATTTCAGGTGGAGTTGTGTGGGCAGACATGGCTCTGCTGCGAGTCAAATACAAAGCACGTATGGGTCTGTCTACTGCATTTGCACTATTGGTATGTTCCATGTCCTTCAGATCAGTCCTGGAGAAGTATAGTAGTTTCACTGAAGTATCTTCCAGCAAGTTGCCAGTGAAGAAACATGCTCAAGTGCAATAAGACTATGGGAGAACAGCGTGTCTGTGACACCTTAGCTGAGAAGAGTGCAACTTTGCAGGACAGATGAACTTGTTCAAATTAGGTTCCTCTCCCCCTTTTACTTAGCTTATCTGGGTAAAAATAGGAGAGTGAATACAGCAGTACACACTAATGGGGACAGGTAAGTTGCTAGCCTACACTGGAAGCTTGTACTTCTGCCTCTTCTTAGACTGAAGGACCTTGCTTATCTCTAGACTGTAGTCCCAAATCTTGCAAAAAACTCTTAGACTGTAACTACTTCCTGGTTAGCTGAATCTGTTCAGTTCCCTTTCTCTCTTTGTAATGTCTCCGGTTCTCATGAAAGCTAGTATATCAAAACTATATGTATTTTTTAATATATGTGACAGAAGTAACCTGTAGGAAATGGAGACGGGTATCATGCTACGTACTTTTTAGTAGAACCTGATCTCAGCTGGTGGAATAGGGAAAAGTGGAAACTGGTAGATTTTTAGCAGAAAGAGCATTATGATACTGTGAACTAAGAACAGGACAAGGCAGGGTGGGGCAATCTAATAGCCCTTCTCAGAGAGCTGGCCGCTTCACCAGCGTTCTTCTCAAGTGGTAGTCAGCATGGTGATGAAGCAGCTCTTCAACAGAGCCTGGCTGGCTCTGTGACACCAGCAGGGTGCTGAAGGACTGCAGGTGCCAGCTTCTCCTGGACCTCAGCTAGTGCATACCTGGAGCAGACTGAAAAGGGACTCATCGGGTGGTGCCTGCGGTCCCTTCAAGACAAGGTCCAAAGCAG
>NW_010543803.1:0-1988 GCF_000687285.1 Phaethon lepturus
GAGGGGAGCGGTGTCCGGGATAGGGAAGGTCAGAATGGTTTCACCGGCTTTGCTGCCGGGCAAAATGGTCGTGGAAGGGGACTCGTATTTCTCACCAGTTAACTAACGGCAGCTGGTCTTAATTGGGATATTCCAGAGATATCGCTGCACTTAATCCCAGTCTTCCAAAAAGCACCCCATGCTTACGCTTCACCGACTCCTTTCTCAAGCATACGCCCGAAGGCCAGCCTGAGCCTCAGCTCCAATAAAGCCATTTCAGATGCTTCTTGCAAAAGATGCTGGTCCATGTCATGAAGCAACCCATTATTAAGTATACCTTAAATTCACTTTGATCATAGCAACTCAAAATCATGGAGATATTTTTGAGTACCTGAATTTGCTATTTTTTCCCTTTCTATTGTACTTTGCATAACCTTAGAAAAAGAGAGGAGAAGTACCACCCCCAAGCCTTGTGGTGCTTCTTGGCGATGCTTTGCTCTGCAGCAGCATTTCTCAGCAGAGAACCTCAGCATAGGTGTTTACAGTGGAAGACTTGACAGACCCATAAATACGGAGACTAACGAGCACAGCTATGCTCAGAATGTTTCTTTGTGAATCACACTCGATTTTCTTATCCAAACTGAGAGAACATTGTGTTGCTAACTTGGTACGCAAGGTCACATTGAATTGTGAAGTAAAAATTATTTTCTCTTTGCTTGTTTTATTTTCAGTGCCATCATGTTCTGGGTCCAGACACTGTTCCTCAATGTCTCCCTTGCCAGTTTTGCAGGTATCCTGTATCGGAGCCATTTGTCTATCCTTGGCTAGAAACAAATGGGTTTAGGAGGAAATGTTCAAAAGAAGAAAGCTTCTTGAGTTTTTTTTTTTTAATACCACAAAATTTTCTGTTTGAAAGCAAATATTCCAAGAACCTAACTATTAGTCATGTCCCTGCTCTTCTGACTCACAACTGCAGTACAACTAGAGGAGTTGCTCAGGTGAGAGAAACTAATGGATGGGTTAATGTAAATGTTTATTTTTATATCCCTTCATTCTTCAGCCCCTGGGTTATACAGCATGGAAAGCAGGGTGGATTCAGCAAATGTTTACTCAGTTTGCGCCAGTTTTCCAGCATGTCTAGACTCAATAGGAGAATCCACGGCTCTGCACTTGAGCACATGAAGCAGATGAGTAATTTAGTTATCGGTTATTGAAACTTGATGCAAGACGCAAGTAATATGGAGAAAGACAAAAAGGCTAAATACCCTGTTTTTCACGGGGCGTCCTTAGTTACAGTGTGATGTCCCACCGTAACGTCCCGTGGTATCTATCCAGGGAGGAAATACTTCAGAGCATTCCATTAGATAAAAATACACAGCCAAGAAGAATTGCAGAGAACGATAATGCGCTGCTACAAATATGTAATGTAAGTAAAAGGCTTTGTTCAGTAGGGCCTCTACAAAAGCAATCTTAATCCTCTTAAATTGTCGGGGTCTTGATATTTATTCTCTCTGGTCATTATGAACATCATAAATAATTTTTTTAAAGTATTTCCCATGATGTGGGATGAGATCTCCGGAGACAGCAGAGACATGAGATAATGTGGGGTTACTACAGATGCAGTTAGTCTCCAATGCAGGGATTTGTTCAGTGTCTGGAAGAGCTCTGATTTTAGAATGCCACCGTTTTTTTAGAGAAAAAACCTTTCATAAGCTCTGATCCAATTGTTACAGAAGCCAAAATGAAAAGTTAAACTCTGCACAGAATAAATATGCTCTACATAATTTTTCTGGAGTGACCATTAGTTTCTGGGGGCTTTCTTACTAATCCTACTGTCTTGTGTAATCAAACATGGTAAGGAAGTGCCACATAAAATTTAGTGTCAGTATGAGCTTTTGAAAAAAGATGTGGAAATGTATCCCTTCCCTTCCCTTCCCTTCCCTTCCCTTCCCTTCCCTTCCCTTCCCTTCCCTTCCCTTCCCTTCCTTTCCCTTCCCTTCCCTTCCCTT
>NW_010543803.1:2167-5300 GCF_000687285.1 Phaethon lepturus
TCCCTTCCCTTCCCTTCCCTTCCCTTCCCTTCCCTTCCCTTCCCTCTCTTTTCCCTTCCCTCTCTTTTCCCTTTTCCGTTTCCCGTTCCCTTTCCATTTCCATTTCCATTTTGCCTTTCCCTTCTCCCTTCTCCCTTCTCCCTTCTCCCTTCTCTTTAAGTTTTAATAACCTTTGTTTGTAAACGCTCACCCTGAAAAACTGTGTTGGGGCAAGGGAGCCAGAATTGACAGTGACTGAGAAAAGTTCAGTTACAAATAAAAATTAACCTGATGTCTGTTTACATAACCTAGGCAAAATACAAAAAGTAAACACAGAGTATTATGAAATAGCAATTAAACTGTTGGATTCATTTACATTAATAGTCTAATAATATAAAGTGTTTTTAAAAATGGTCTTTTTAATCTGGCACCTTCGATACTCAGGAATGTTGTCCTGCAATCCAGAAATGCAGAAAAGCATTATGTGTGTCAATAGCTTAACCAAAGCAGGGCAGATGTTTGAAGATACCTGAAATATGAATTACATGAGATAAATCTGTCATTCCTGGCAAAGCATGACCATCTTGTGAAGCTAGAAATGTTAAGCTTTGCATATTGGTCTGAGAGTTACCTTTTACACAAACTTCAACATAATCATCTGTAGTTCACTAAAAAAAATATTACTTCTCTTCAGAAGAGATGAACAGAGCATGTCTGAAACAGTAGTAGGGACCTGGGAGGAAAAAAAACCCCAACCTCTTTTCTAATGCCGCCTTCTTGCAGGGAATAGCAATCTGGTACACCTAGAGAAAGGATAAATTGTCCTGTCTGTACTAGGGTATGTATAATTCAGATCAGCAGCACTTAATGACTCTTTCAAACAGCAGGATTTCACCACTTTTAAAATATGTTCTGAAAGCAAAAAGTTCAGGGTGACTTTTCCAAATTAAATGCTTAAAAAAAAAATCCCATGGAGGAGCAGCTATAGAGGGAGAAGGGGACATGAGTCTTTCTACAGCTAGTTTCAGACAATGCTTTGAGATTACGAGGAGAATTATCACATGTTTTTGCAGGTATCTTTCAGCCCTGTCTTTCCAGATCATAAATATCTGTCTACAGGTCAGTTTCATTTTATTAACTTGTCCAGATAAATATTAACTCTTGTACTATTATTCCAAATACACTGTTACACTCATGTGCTGTGTGGTAGTTGTTATGATACAGCCATGATAGTCTTAAGAATTTAAGCAAACTGTGGGTTGTGGGGAGAAAGTACATTTTCATTAGACTAAAAAATGTTACTGGAGAAAAAATAAGCAAGTTTTTCATCATACAAACTCCTCTTAAGGGCGACATGATTTTTTAAATTAAAATAACCTTTGCAATGAAATGTTTCTCTTCAGCTCTAACCATTGGTATACTTTGTAATGCAGCCTTATCACACAGCCACTGTTATCTAGCTGAGTTATTTACTTTTGTTTCTTACATGTACGTGACTATAATATTCCCATGCCTACCTGACATCTTGCACTGATTTAACTGTGTTTGACCTGAAACCACTTAATTAAGCTAGTGCAACATCATTGTGACCGCTCATTTGAACCAGACTGATTTGATTTGGCCAGGCACCGGTTTAAGCTGAACTGAAATAAGGCGTTTTCACCCGGTCTCACGTGGGCTTCATAACAAGATAGCTGCTTTGGTTGGTTAGGCTTGCAGTTTGATTTCACTTGTGCTAAAATACCCGTGTTTGCGAAGCGCTCCTATTGGAAACGTGTCAGCATATAGAGAAGCCCTATGCATGTGCTCACACAAGTTAGCATTGACCTACTCTAGACTGATGTAGCGTATGACTTCAGCTCACTCATAGCTGTGTCACGGCTGAGGCACGAGAGCCGTAATCACTCCCCTCTTAAGAGCATCACTGGCAGCGTGAGCTCTTAACAAGGAGAAGTCTCATCTCTCTAGGCTGGATGCAGTTCATTCCTGAAGTGAGACATATTCACGCCCATTACCCTACGCCGTTACGTGTTGCTGCTCCTGTTATTTGCATGCTGCTTTCGAAACCATCACAGTGCTCCCCGCAGTCATGCCCAGGACAAAAGGCGGCCACGCTCAGAGCAGCAGCGTCCCTCCCAGCAGCGGCAACCGCTTTCCTAGGAGCTGCCTACTACATTAAAGGAATGAAGTCTCACTGTTTACCGAGCAAATAAGCAAGGTTAATTCTCTACCGCAGCCAAAACATGAAATTCCCATGTGACATCCCTTTCCCTCCTCCCTTCTCACTGCAACCAAGCGGTGGAAAAGGACAGTCCCTTTGGTGCGGCGCCCGAGAGGAGGGAGGAAGGCGGGCACACTCCTGTTCTCCCACCAGAGCTTTCCCAGGGGCCTGCCCCGCTCCTGGCAGCATCCCAGAGAGCCACAGGACGCCCAGGCGCTGCATCCCAGAGCATCTGCCTTTGATCTTTCTGTCTTGACCTCAGAGCAACCCCGCCGCCACGCCAGCCAGTACTCCCCACTGGAAATAAGAAGAAGAAGGAGAAGCTTTAGGAAATATTTCTTCAGCTGAATTTTTGTTCATCCAGAGAAGGGGCCATGTGGCATGTCTGCCTCGGCCTCTTTGGTCTCCTTTTGTCAGCAGAGCAGGTTCCTGGATCACAGGATAGCGAGAGGAGACGGTAACGGGAGAGTGACGCAGAGTCAGCCATCTGCCTAGCAGAGGACGTGGGGGTCCTCCTGATTTGGGGATGAAAGTCCAACCTAACGACATGGCTCTATTTTTACAATTGAAATAGCAGTAGCCTTTGATTTAAACATAAATCTGCAGCTCAATTGCAAAGAAAGAGTTTCAAGATTTCTGAATTTAGAAGGTGATACTTTCATAACGGAATCACCATGATCACAGCTGTATAAGAATATGGCCCTGGGGAACGCCATCATTTTCATTATTCATGTAGCCTGACCTGTTTTCTCCCCTGTTCTGCAAAGGCCGCCTTTGTATGTGCACGTGAGTGTATACGCACATGCGTGTGTGTGCGTGCCTGTGAAAGAGAGGATATAGATAAGTTACAATTTTCAGATAAAGTAGCTGGAAAATACCGTTCCCCAAACCACGATTAGCTCCATATGTATTTTGCTAGTGCCGCCGCAGGCA